>NC_133619.1:500537334-500834585 GCF_048593235.1 Sminthopsis crassicaudata | reverse complement strand
ATCCTGTGGATGACAATAATTTTAAGTTTTTGGATGCTGTTGTATTTCATGAGGCACAGTCAATATGTATTTTTAAACACTTACTATGTTCCAGGCACCATATGAAGTACAAAGGAGACAAAGAAAGGCAAAAACCAAACCAACCTTAAACACAACTCACCCCCAGAAAAATCCTTATTCTCAAGATATTCTTAGTTCAATGTCAGAATAACATGTAAACAGTCATGTACAAACAGCCATATACAAGTTAAGTTGGAGATAATTTCAGAGGAAAGGCACTAAGATTAAGAGCAGGGAATGACTTTTTATAGATGAGATTTTAGTTTAGACTTGAAGCGAGTCAGGGAAACTAGAAAGCAAAGAAATGGGAAAGATTTCTTCCCATTGAGGACATTCAGTGAAAGTTTCTAGAATAGGGAGATGGAATATTTTGTTTGAAGAACATCAAGAAGATGAGCATCACTGGATTACAGAGTGTGTATGTAGCAGGGGAGAGCGAAAGGTAAGCCATAAGAAGATAGAAAAGATAGGAAGGAGCAGGTTATGAAGGAAGATTTTAATATTTGATCATGGCAGCAGCAGGAAATGACTAGGGGTTGATTGACCAAAGAATGATATGGTTATATTTGAATATTAGGAAGATCAATTTGACAGTTGGGTAGACAATGGACTGGAGTGAGGAGATACTTGTAGCAGAGGGACTAGCTAACAACTTTTTGTAATAGTCCTGTACAGTGGTGGTGGCTGTGTCAGAGAAGAGAAGTGGATATATATAAGAGATATTATGAAGAAAGAAATAACAGGACTTGGCAATTGATTGGCTATGGAAAGTGAAAGAAAGTGAGGAGTCAAGGATGACAACCAAAGTTGTAAGTTTGAGTGATTGAAAAGATCAAGATATCCTTGATAAGTAGTAAGAAGATAAAGATGAGAAGAGGGCTTGGGAGGAAAGATGATGATCAGTTTTGGACATGTTGAATTTAAGATGCCTTTGGTACACAATCAGTTTGAGATGTCTATGAAGAAGTTGAACATGAGAGACAGTAGGTCAGGAGAGAAGTTAAGGATGGCTAAGTAGATCTGAGAATCATCTGCATAGAGATGAGAGTTAAAACCATGGGAACTGATGAAATGGCCAAGTGAAATAATATAGAGGGAGAAGAGGACATATCAAGGATAGAGCCTTAGGATGAGGGGTTCTATCATGATTGGGTTTGAGTTGGATTAATAGACATCAACGGTGATATATCAGGAGTGGTCAGATAAGAGAACCAGGATAGTGCTATCACAAAACATATACGGTATCAAAGAGAAGAAGGTGACAAAGGCTGCAAAGAAATTGCAAAAAAAAAAAAAAAAAAAAAAGCATTGAGAAAAGGCTATTAAATTTAGCAATTAGGAGATCATTGGTAATTTTAGAGTAAGCAATTTCATTTGAATGATTGGAATCAGAAGCCAGACTACAGAGTTAAGAGTGAGAAGGAAGGAAATGGAGTCATCTTATCGTAGACTGCCTTCTCAAAGAGCAGAGATAAAAGGAGGAAAGAAATATGGGAAGACATCAGAAATTAATGGATCAAGTGAAGGTTTTTAAGAGAGACATGGGCATGATTGTAGATAGCAATGAAGTGGCCAGTAGACAAGGAGGGACTGAAATAAGAATGGGGGGTGCCTAGTAGAAGAGACAAACTGCTAGAAAAGACCGTATGTGATAAGATTTGTTGTGCATGTAGAGAGCCTTGGCAAGGAGAAAAGCCATCTTTTTATATGAGAGGGGGGTGAAGGAACAGAGAATGGTGGAAGTCATCTGAGTGATATAAGGTGAGGACTAGGGGAGAAGAGGGAACTCTTGGCAAATGGCCTCAATTTTTTTGGACAATATTTTCAGCTATAAATGGAGGAGAAAGGCCATGGGAAGTTTTGTAAGAGAGAACAAGATTTGGAAAAGTTACTGTAGTGACTTTTGACATAGGGAGCCAACTAAGTAAATATAAAAAGATTGGCTTGCCACAATAAAGGCCAAGTTGAGATTATATAACATAAATTTGTAGTGGATTCAGGACAGTTTCATTATTTGCTCTATTTTTTTTTCAATAGCATGTGACTAAGCGCAAAGGCAGTAGGTGGTGAGAATAATCCAAGGTTGAAGGTAAAATCTGGGATTGGATAAAGGAGTTGAAGCCTAAGAAGAAATTCAGAGTATTGAATTGAACTATTTTTAACAAGGGGCAAGATGGAGAAGGAAAAGGAATTTAGTTAGTAATGATGGCTGAGTGAGGAGTGAAGGACACTAACTACCAATCTGGAGAAGAGGATGGAGGAATTTGAGTTTGTAGTGAAGTCAAAGAATAAGTTTGGGGATTTCAAGGTAGAAGAAAAAGAGGAATGAAAATTGTGATCAGATAAAAGAATTTCAGAGTTCATGTTCATGGAAGTAGTATATTTGTGAGTAAGAATAATGTTAAGGATATCACCTTAGATATAAGTTGTTAGCTAGTCTCTCTGCTACAAGTATCTCCTCACTCCAGTCCATTGTTCAACTGTCAAATTGATCTTCCTAATATTCAATATGTTAAGGGTGGAGTGGAGAAGTAAATCATGGGAAATAAGAGGGTGAGAAGTTAGGTTGTTTGAAGGACAATCAGTATGTATGTTGAAACCCCCTAGTGTGAGGATAAGATCTGGGGAAAACAAAAAGACAAGGTAAGACAACATTTATTAAGTGATTATTTCGTAACAGACATAGTTTTAAGTGCTGGGGATAAATACAAATTAAAAAAAAATCTTGCCATCAAGGAGTAGAGACAGTGACATTACCTGGCATGGAAGCATGGTGTTGAAGTTTGGAAAGATATAAAGTGCAAGGAGAATGAAGGCTAGCTAAACTGGGACCCTCTCCAAAATTGAGGCCTCAGGAGAATGGGATTGACAAAGTAAAGGGAGGAGGTCTAGGGCATGGAGGGAGATAACAGGATGAGATTTGAGATAAAATGTGATGTTGAAGTCCAGAATTTCAGAAGCCTAGTTGAAAGGGAGCATAGGATTGCTACAAAAATCCCAATATTAAAAGAAAAAAGGCATCCTGATTACATGAAATGAAAAGGCTTTTAGTTGAACAAAACTAATTGACTACCAATTTGGGGAAAACAACTTTGTATTAAGTATTTCTCAGGGTCTGATATTTAAGGCATATAGGAAGTTAAAAATATGCAAAACCAAGAGCCATTCTCCAGTGGATAAGTAGTCAAAAGATATGAATAAGCATTTCTCAATATAAGAATGAGCAACCATTAAGAAATATATTAAAGATATTAAAAGGACTGATTAAATTAAAGATAATTAAGTGATAAATGCAAAACAATTCTGAAATTTAACTTTACAGTCTGAAAATTGGCAAAATTGACAAAAAAAGGGTTTATTCAATAGTGGAGAAAGCTAAAGAAAGATAAAAACACTAATGTATTTATAACAGAGCAGTAGAATCACTGGTCCAATCATCCTTAGAAATAACCTAGAAATGTGTTTTTTAAAAAGTGATTAAAATGCCTTTACTCTTTGACCCAGAGATTCCACAGCTATGCATATGCCCCAAAACATATGCCAGGTAAATGATAGAAAGGTCCTATATGTTTAAAATATATACAGTCACACTTTTTATGGTAACAGTGAACTTGGAAAAAAAAGTATATGCCTATTCTTTGAAAAATGGATAAGCAAATTGTGGTAAATAAATATAATGGAATATTATTGTACCATATGAAATAATATTTATAAAAGGTTTAGAGAAGAATTGACTTATATGAGCTGATGCATAGTGAAGTAAATAGAACCAGGAAAACAATATATACAATAAATACAACAATGTAACAATAACAATTAAATGAAACTGAATGTTATATCATCTTATCAACCAAACTTGTTCCCAAAGAAGAACTGAAAAAAGCTAACTTGTTCTGTGCAGAGATGGTGAACTACGGGTTTAGAATACTTCATATTGTGTTAGATGCAATGAATGTGGTTTGATTTTATTGGATTGCTTTTTTGTTTGTTTGTTTCTTTTAAAAATCTGTTATATGATTCCACATGTATAAACTATATTAGATTGCTTACCATCTCAGAGAGGGGGAGGATGGATAGAATTTGGAACACAAAACTTTTTTTAAAAAGTCTAAAAATTGTTTTAACATGTAATTGAATAAAATATATTATATTTTAATGAGACAAAAATTAAAATATTTCATATAAGGAATGATTTGCTGAGTAGAGGAGAAATAGGAATATATTTAGAAATAAAGATGAAGTAAAAACAAAGAGCCAGTTAAAAATGTTTCAGGAAGAAGATTGGGATTATTATGTAACAATGATAACATAATTATTATTACATGATAAAAATTCCCAGAGGCAATTCAGACCATTTTTCTCTGCTCTTGTTCAATTCTACAGGCAGTTAATAGTCCTCCTGAAGTGCTGCATATGGTATCTTAAATCAGTGGTCTCTAAAATGGAGGCCAGATTCCCCCTGGGAGATATCAATGTCATTCCTAGAGAGACCATGGTCTGACCCCAAAGGGTGTATGATCACCCAATCTAAGGGCAAGAAGACTAGTTGCATCTGACCCTCAGTCTGACAGCCAATTATATGGAACTTATCTTCAACACAACCAAATTTATCCTTATCTTCCATAATTTCCCATTCTATTTCCCTCCCTCTGCTGTTCAAACTCCTAGCCTCTCTTCTTTTATCCTCAGGACAGTTATAAGCTAGGTTAAAATTAGTTTATATAGTTATAGCCATAACTATAAACACATAAGGTACTATTGGGAAAATTCTGTACCACCCACTGACCCTCAGGTCACCTTATTATTACAGCCAGTACCCCTTGCTAAGTGCGCGTTAAGTTAAGGACAATAACTGATGAGATACTGATGAGATAGAGTCCTTCCTCCCCACCTTTCCCCTTTCATTTTAGATGGATTTCAATCATGTCTGACTTCATAACCTCATTGAGGACAAAGATACTGGCAATGGTTTGCTATTTCCTTTCCCAGTTCATTTTACAGATGAGAAGCTAAAGCAAAAAAAAAAAAAAAAAAAAAAGTACATTAAAAAAAAGCATAAATTAAAAAATAGGCTTTCTTCATTGAGTTGTTTTTCTTGTGTAGATAGTAAAGCTGAATTCTTCTGAATAATTATAGATCTCATGGAGGTTATTAATATAGCATAATGTCTATAAATGACCCACCATCTACCCTTCTGTTTCATTTGTATGCTGTTGGACATCTTTAGTGACAGAGGCAAACACCTTTGGTGGACATATGTTTTTAAATCCAACTTAAATGCTACTTCCTAAAAACTTTCCCAGATATCCCTAAGGTTGATAATAACTTCCCTCTCTGCTGAATTTCACGCCTTGTAACGCTCTAATAAGTGTACTGTGTAATAGTTATCTATGGATGTTCCATATCTCTGCACTAGACTGCAAACCCCATATGGTAGAAAATGTGTTTTATCCAGACTTCTTCCCGTACAGTGTTCTACACATAGCCGTTTTCATTTATTTATTTATTTTTGCTGAGGCAATTGGGGTTAAGTGACTTGCCCAGGGTCACACAGCTACACATAGTAGAGGTTGAATCAAACTGGACTGCCCAACAAAGCCTCTGTCTCCACCATTGGTGACTGCTCTTTCTGAAAGTTCCCCAATAGCTTCCGAATTTATATCTCCACTGCTTTCAGCCTGTGGCCTAATAGTGTTTGTGTAGAAGTTGGGAAGACATAATGAGAGGCTCATGTTCCTCCAGCTGGGGTTTGTTTGGGCTCTGGCGGGGAGCTCAGAGGAGGGTGTTGAGGGCAGGCCCCAGGAGGGAGGGAGAAAGATCCAGGGGAATTATCAGAGGCCAGCAGTAACAATTCAGATGACATCTCTCCAAAGTGTGTCTTTGTTCCAAATTTGTAGCACTCAGAGTCGGAAGTTTCCACCACTATAAATGACTCTAGTTTATACACAAATGATTGCATTTCCCTACTACTGTTTGCTACATAGGGAGCCCCAGCATCCTCCCAGATTCACTTACTTGGCGCAAGTGCTGAGATTTAAGCCCCTGTCGGCCAGACTGGAAAAGAAGTGGCAGCAAGAGCTAGAAAGGAGGGAAGCCCAAACTCCTGGTTCTATTGCTTAGCTCTATGTCTCTCTTGCTAGAGCATTCTGGGCCAGGTTTCCCCATAATTCCCATTCTCCTCCCACTCTCAACCAAACCAAACAAACTAAAGAAAAAAAATGGGAGGGGGAATACTAATGAAGTCAGCATGGTTTGGGTCCTTTGCACTTGACAGACATAGGAAATGGTGTTTGCTCTCCTCCAGACCAGTACATCTGAATCTTGAGCCTGTTTTCCCAGCTCCCCTCCTCTACTCTCCCAAGCTCCAGGATGTCCTGGAGAAAGATCTTCTCCTAGTTGCTAAGAGGTGGAATCATGAATATCCAAGATATTCATGGACAAGAGGAAGACAGCTTCTGGCTGGATTTCTAAACAGGAAAGAAGCAGAATCTAGCAAAAGACCACACTGTCCCTATTTTTGCTGTCACGCCAACAATGGTATCCAATCCTGGCACTGTAACTGCTAGAGATTTAGCATCTGGCTGAAAATGGTTCTCAGGAGGAGGGTAAAAAATTGGGGTTCTTGTTGTCCTCTGGAACATGAGAAACATCAGCAACAAGTCCTTGCTCTGGGAGCTGGACATCCCAATAAAAGACTCTGGGGATTGTGACTATTCTTCAATGTCCCCATTTCTAATACATATACATTTTAAGACATGGGGAGCTAGAATAAATAATTTTCTAAGGAATAACTAGAGGACATGCTAAGCAGAGATTCCTAAGGAAGGAAACCCTAGGAAGGGGAAATCATGCTGGGCTGTTAGACTGGCCTAAGTTGGACTGGGCTGGACTTGTCTGGGTTGGGCAAAGCCTGGCCACATGGACTGATCATCTAACACTGTCATCCATTTCAGCTTTGGCTCAGAAATGAGAGAAGACTTCATCCTGGCTCAGTCTGGACTCCCCATGGAGCCTCTTCCATGGGTGGGGAAGAAAGAGATGGAAAGTCTGTAGAAAGCACGTGCAAATCTTAGCCCTGGGGAGGGGTGGGAGAGAAGAGCAATTCATGAGAATGGCATGTTTTGCCTTCCAGGGAGTGGGATATTTATAGCACTTTTCAGGCCCTAATAAATTACAAGCCCACATGCCCATCCCAAGCACCTGGCAGGTGTGCAAAATTACTGCTGGCCTTCCTGGGTAATGGCCTTTTACACACGCACACACACACACACACACACATGCATCAGGCACACAAACATGCTTGACAATAATTTATACAAATGTGCATACATACATATGTTATTATGCTTATACATACACTCAAGTGCACATACCCAGATAAGCACAGGTACACATCAGTACTCACATACCTATACACTCTGTGTTCTTACTAGTGGACTTAGACAGTGAAGTTAGAGCTAGAACAGATTTTTTTCCAATAGATGTAGACTCAGGCCTAGAGATATAAAGGCACTTGCCCTTGTCATAAGCTTCTAATTAGTCAATAAGTATTTATTGCACACCTACAATGTATCAGATAGTCAAGATACAAAGACAAAAATAAAAATGTTGCTGATCTTAAGGAGTTTATATTCTATTAAAGGAAACAAATTATACACAGAAAAATAAATGTTACATATATGCAAATAATAATGGAAGGAAGCCTGGTATGGATGTGAGGAGGGGTAATGGATCAAAAAAGGCTGAGGTTCTCTCTTGTGCTGAATTCTGAGTCACTGTTTTCTAAATAGACATCCCATTAGCATGTCAAAGTCAATCTATCCAAAATGGAACTTAAATTCTTTTCCCTAAAATCCATCCAAGGGCACTACCATCTTTCCTTGGTTTGCAACCCCAAAGTCATCTTCATATTCTTCAATCTTCATCATCCCATATAATCAATCAATTGCCAAGTTCTATCACTTCTAAACAAGATCTCTTGTGTGTCTCCTCTTTTTTTTCCACTCACATGGCCACCATGCTAGTCCAGGTTCTTGTCACCTTTATAAATTATCACAATACCCTCTTCTTAAAAAATTTAATGTTTTATTTGTTACATTCTGAAGTTCTGAACTGTTGCCCTCCTTTCCTCCCCAACCCACATGAGAGAAAGCCACCATTTCACACAAATACACACACACACACACACACACACACACACACACACTATATAAAACCATAATATGCATACTTCTATTTATCAATTTATTCTCATGTAACATTCTCTTTTCAAATTATTTTTAATTTTTGAGGTAATTGGGAGTAAGGGACTTGCCTAGGATTCACACAACTAATAAATATCTGAGGCTGAATTTGAACTTAGAGCCACCTGTCTCTAGAATGGGTATTTTATCCATTGTGTCATCTAGCTGCCTCCATATAGTAGTCTCTTAAGTAGTATCCCTACCAACACTCACCACTCTCTTATCTCATTTTCCACGTGGTTGCTAAAGTGATATTCTTTTTTTTTTTTTTTACAGCATTTGAATTTTATTTAAATTTTCAGTTCCAAATTCTCTTTCCTTTTTCACGCATTATCCAACAAAGAAAGCAAGTACTATGATACTTATCATACAAATGGTCATACAAAACATATTTCTGCATAAGCCATATTCCAGAGGTATGGAAGAGAGGAGACAGAAAATAATTAAAAATAAAGGAAGTCAAAAGTATGCTTTAAAATATGAACTGTGAATCAATCCGTTTTCCATCTGCAGGAGGACAGCATATTTCATCACAAGTCCTTTGGAGTTGTAGTATTCCACTGTATTAATCAGTGACTAAGTCTTTCAGTTATCATTACAATATTGTTTCTACTGAATATGTTATCTTCCTAATGAGTTAATTCATTCATATTCAGTTATGGTTGTTAACTGTGTACTGAACTCATTCTAATTCTATTCCCTTCTATTTCACCTTTTTAAAATTTAACCTGTCACAAAGTGATATTCTTAAAGAATAATTTTGAATGGGTCATTCCCTTGGTCAATAAATTTCACAGGCTCCCTAATGTCTCTTGCTGTTTGGTTTTTAAAGCTCTTTACAAACTGGCCTTTCTAACCTTCCAACTTACTGCTCCCCTTCATGCAAAATATGAGCCAGCCAAACTATCTTTCTTTCTTTTCTCTCACATGGTGTTCAATCTCCAGCTTCAGTGCTTTTGCACTATGTCTGCTAACCCTACAATACACTTCCTACTCACCTAACCTTTTGAAATCTTCATTTTCTTCCAAGTTCAATTTAAGGATCACTTCCTACATACATGAGATCTTTCCTATTCTTCCCAACTGCTAATTTCCCCCCATCCCACATACACATACACAAATCAGAGCTATTTTGTATATAAGTGGAAATGTTATTTTCCCAATTGAATGTAAACTCTTTCTGGACAGGAACAGTTTCATTTTTGTCTTTGGATTTCTGGTATCAAACACAATCCCTAGTACAGAGTAGGAACTTAATATATGCTATTGTTTGATTGAATAATAAATTGGAGGTAGCACCTGAGCAGAGCTTTGAAAAAAACTTGGGATTATAAGAAGGGAAAGAGAAAAAAGAAAGCATTCCAGGCATGAGAGATAAGCAAAAGTGCTGGACAGACATAGCAATGGAATATCCTGATTGAAAAGCAAAAGGTCAAGTTGGCTAGCATGTAGAGTTTATGTAATAAGTCTAGAAAGGTAAACTGGAGATAAATGGTGAAAGGCTTTAGATAACAAACTGTAGTTTATGTGTTAATTTAAAAATAATGAGGATCCATTGTTACAGTTTGAGCAGTGGAAATGACATGGTCAGAATTCTACCTTAGAAAAATTAGCTTGGCCGCTCTGTATAGAATGGATTAGAGAAGGGGAAAAAATGGAATTAGGGAAAACAATTAGAAGGCTTTGCTAATTGTCCAAATGAAAATTGATGAAGACTTGACCCCAGAGAAGGGACAGCTGCAATAATGATAGGTTCTGGATTTGAATGCCAAATTTTTACTGTTTACTAGCTGCATTATCTTGGGCAAATTATTTTCCTCTTTAAACCTCAATTTCCTCATTTGTAAAATGAAGAGTTTGGTCTAGAAAAGTATTGTTTCATCTCTAAATCCTCTAAATCTAGTGGCAGAAAAGGACTAGGTCCCGAATCACCTCACTTAGTTCACACTGCTGCTTTCTAAATACCTGAAAACAAGTACACAGAAACTTGAACAAGTCATCCCTGAATATACTTTGATTTCTAGTTCTTCTGGCAGGTGCTAAGACTGTGGAGACTCAGTGAATCTATTAGAGGACTCATTAGCCAATTATTTCTAACCCTCTTCCTTGGAAACTGATGGACAGATGACAAAGAGAGAGAGAAAGAAGGAGAGGGAGAAAGAAGAGAGAAACAGTGAAAGAGAAGAAAGAAGGAAGAAGGAAGAAGGAAGAAGGAAGAAGGAAGAAGGAAGAAGGAAGAAGGAAGAAGGAAGAAGAAGAAGAAGAAGAAGGGAGGGGAGGGGAAGGGAAAGGAGGGGAGGGGAGGGGAGAGGAGAGGATGGGAGGGGAGGGGAGGGGAGAGGAGAGGAGGGGAGAAGAGAAGGAGGGAGAAAGAGGGAGGGAAGGAGAGAGGGAGAGAGGGAAGGAGAGAGGGAGAGAGGGAAAGAGAGAGAGAGCAAGACCCAATTTGTGCTCTCAGAACACATGGTTCTCCTCTTATCACTCAGCTACCTCTACTTAAGGCCAGGAGCTCTGGATCTTGTTTATGTTACAAATATTCAATTAAATATCCCTGGAGGTTCCAGTAATTGGGTCTTAAAGGGGAAGTTCTCACAGAGAAAGCTTTGCCCCAGAAAGGGAAAGATATAGAGAGACAAAGATAGAGACAGAGACATGGGGAAATCCATAGGAACAGCAAACGTGAACACAGGACAGGAGGAGAAAGAGGAACAGAGATTAAAAGACACATGGGACAGAAGTCAGTTCACATACTCAGAGAAATAGTGAAGTCTCTAATTTACCTGTAACAACCTGGAAATATTTCTCCAGCACCCATGGCCCAGCTAATTCTAACTTCCTTTGAATCCCTCTGAGGGAAAAAGAATTTTCAGGGAGCAGAGTTGCTGTATTTGGCATAAGGCTTCATGCCTACTTGTTTCCCCATCTCAGTATTCACTAACTCTCAGCAGCACAGTTTCCATGAACCTCTAGTATTGTATTCCTTCTTCTTGCCCTGTTGGCAAAATTATGTCCCTAAGAAAAAAACAACAACAAAAAAAACCTCTTTTTTTTTTTTTTTAAACATCTATTGATAAACAGCTATCTTATTTGTCCTAGTAAACAGGACTGTTCTTTCCATTATACACATGGAGAAAATGAGGTCCAGGAAAAGGAAGTGGCTGGCCACAAGTTACAAAAAAAGAATAAGGAAGGCCAAAGCTTTTTTCTGAAGGAAAAGTTTTGTCCTGATTTCTCCTGATTTTACTTCTAAATTCATTTCTAACTTTCTAGTGCAGAAGTAACATGTATTCTATGAATCACATCTCTTGAGTAGAACCACACCAGATTAAAACATAGTTTCTTTCTGATTTTAATGTGTTGATGTATTGATCTTTTTTTTTTTTTTTTGCAAAGCAATTGGGGTTAAGTGATGATGTATTAATAAACAAGGAAGGAAGGAAGGGAGGGAGGGAGGAAAGAAGGAAAGAAGGGAAGAGGAAGAAAGGAAGAGAGAAAAAATAAAAAAAAGAAAGAGAAAGAGAAAAAAAAAGAAAAAAAGAAAGAAGAGAGGGAGGGAGGGAGGGAAGAAGGAAGAATATACACGTGTGATTTTCTATGTCATTGTGCTACTCCTGGGATCCTTATGTACCTTGAAGTCTTTACTACTATTGAGTTTGATATTACTGTATTAGTGTACTATAACATAGGCCTGAGAGACTCCAGGATTGTATTCTCAGAAGAATCAGAACTAAATCAACCCACAGTATGGTGCATACACATGATTTCTATCACATCTGTGCTAATTTTCCATTCAATCATAAAACTGTAGAATTTAAAATTGAAAAAGACTTTAGAATTCTCTCCCCCAACCCTGACCTCTCATTTTATAGCTGAGGAAATTGAACCCCCAGAAGGCTCAGAAGACTTGCCAAGCTCCTACAGGTAAGAAAGAGAAGAAGCAGGCTTCAAACCCCATTCCTCTGAGGCTCTTTCCACAATGCTGGGTTGCTATTGTTACAGTGTAGGCTCGTGTCCTGGGATAGGGGTGGAGGGGTCCACGGGAAGCAGTTTTCAAACCTGGGGCTTTCTGGGGCTAACTATCTATACAACATGATGTCACCCCTTTTCTCAAGGGCCTCATATTGCCTTCCACCATGGCCTGAGGAAAGAGAAGGGGGTATCTAGGACCTTGGAGAAATGAGCTCCTTGTTGCTAAGGGACAAACAACTCTGAGTCCCCTTCAAGGTCCTAGAGAGAGCTGAGACATCTCTTTAATCTGCTCCACCTTCAGAAGGCCAGATGGAGTGGGAGCTGAGCAGAGCAGGGGAGGCCTTGAGGGAGCTCCCAGCTGGCTCTCCTAATTGCAAATTCTAAACCCTCTTGACAGACTGTCCTCTCTCCTTCCAGTCCAGTGCTAACTACATCAGACACCTCCGGACTCATGACCTCCACACAAATGAGGACAGAGTTGACTGGAAAAGGAAATGAGGATAAGGAAACAGGGGCATCACCATGAGACTTTGAAGAAAACTGAACAGAAATTCTTGAAACTAGTGAGGAAGTCATCAGCCTGAGATGGCCCTAAAGAGACCCCCTGTGTTGCTCACAAACATAGATGGACCCCAGCTGCTAGGACCCCATAATGCTTGGTGGGAGAAAACCTTAGTCAGGTTTCAGTTGAATTTCCCAAGAGGTTTCCTCCTTGGCCATAGCCTGTTGGCACGGACCCATGGTCATCCAGCCTCCCATTCATTAATCACCAGGTTTCTCCTAAATAAGGATGGACTGTGAGTTCTTTTGTCTGTGCTAAATTTAGAATCAATAACAGTTTTCAGAACCCGTGGGAGAAGCCAGGGATGCCATCCAGGTTGAGTACAGAAGAGATATTCATCCCAAGCAGGTCCAGAGTCTTGGGGTACACAAGGCACAAGCTGCCCCACCAGAGCCAGAAAACAATGTGTGAAGTACGTCTGTGATGAAAAGAGACAGACTGGGAGACGGTCCCTGTGGCAGATAGCCCAGACGGCCAGTTCTGGGCCAGAAGCTTCCAAGAGTGTCTGGCCTCTGGATTTATGAGGCTCTTCTTCCCATAAGAGCCTCTAAGGCTGAAGTACTCTGATGAAGATGAGTATAGAGAGCCAAAACACTCAACTGTTTCTTAAGAGCCACTATTCTTTTCCATCTCAGAGCAGGGCTCCCAGCTTCTTTAGTGACAGACCAGGAGGAGGGATATAGGAGAGTTAGGAAAGGGAAATATTTTCTAGTTCTTATTCTCCAGAACCCTTGACTGGTTAGATTAAGAGTGAACACAGGTAGCCCTGTATTTTGTTAGGTCGATGGCAGCTAGCTAAATGATACCGTGTGCTGAATCTAAAGCCAGGATGACTAGAGTTCAAATGTGACCTCAGACACAAAAGGTATAACCCTATGGAAGTCACATGACTGCTGTCTGCCTCAGTTTCCTTATCTATAAAATGGGGATATTGATAGCTATTATTTTCTATGGTTGTTCTGAAGACAAGATGAGATCACATTTGTAAAGTACTTTATAAATGCTAGCTATGTTATTTTTATTTACAGACTAGCTATATAGTTAGACAATTATTATTGTCACAGCATCCAACTCAGAGCAAGAAAAATCACTACTAGAGACCTCAAAGTCTCACACTATGAATCCTCCTCTCCTCATCTATAAAATGAGGAGTTTGGATTAAACCTCTAAAGTCCCTTCCAGCTCCATCTGTGATCCAACAATTCCTACATTTCTTCCATTCTCAGCAAACAAGTGCTGGGAATTCCCCTCCCCCCAATATCTCTCTTCACTTCCCCCAGCCAAGAAATTCATTGTTCCTTTGGCTTAATATGCAAATTTAAATATTAACCAAGATCTTTGAGGGAATAGAGGTTAGGTCTCCCCTCCTCTGTCTGACTATTCCTTCTCAGGATAATTGTCCTAGTACTAGGTCTCTGGACTCAATTGGCTTATTGAAAATAGAATACACTTTAACCCCAGTTTTCATTTTGAACCTTCCATTTTATACAGTAAGATGGTCTGGCAGAAAAGCACTGGACTAAATGTGAGAAGTTCAGATCCTTGTCTGAAGTGTGTCACATTGTGATCACGGACAAGTCAGCTCATCTTTTAGGGCTTCTCTGTCCTCATCTATAAAATCAGAGGGCTAGATGATTTCAAGGGTCTCTTCTGTTCCAAAATTCTAGGATATCTCTGGATCTCTCTGTCTCTCTCCTTCTTTCCATTGCCACCCCCTCACCTCTGACTCTCTCTCTGTTCTTCTCTGTCTCTTCCCTTGCCTCCCTCTGTTCCTTCTCTCTTTCTTCCTCTTCCTCTATAGGAATTATATATGGACATAGATAAAGATTTTCTATATTTATCCCACTCCCACCCCCACCACACATACTTATAAGTTATATAGAGAAGTAGTATTGCTAGAGACAGGAAACTGCATAGAATGTGAGACTCAAAAGATTAATGACCTTTGAGATCATTGATTCTAACTCCTCACTTTGCAGATGAAGAAACTGGGACCTAGAGAAGTAGATGAGTTGTCCAATGACTATTACCAGTTAATGGCAATGCTGTGATTAGAACTCTGTATTTTTTTCTGCCTCATCATCAGCCCATAACAATGCTTCTCCATGACCAGGTCCTTCATCTTGGTGAACAAAACATCCCTCTATTTAACCCTGACTTCAAGAAACTCACAATCCTTGATATTACTTTGCTGCCCTTGGCTGTTATTTAGCACAGAATGTGACGTCTTTTTATCAGAACTCATGAGAGAATCCTAGACTCTAAAAACTCTTCAGAGGTCATCTAGTCCACTTTCCTGCCTCCAATCATTATCATGTTTAAGACATCTTAAATACAATAACAAAGCTAGCAGAAACAAAGGATATGCACGGAATGGTGGGAGGATGGGGATAGGGAGCTGAGAGGTGAGGATGTATATGTGATGTCTTGTGCATTAATATGCAAGTGGCTATCTAGCCGCTGTGAGCTAGGATTTATTTCATGTTGAATTTTCACTATGGCTTTATTGGGACAAAGAAAAAAAGGAACAATAAAAAACCAAAGCTGTCTTGAGGTATAAATTCTTCTACTCCTGCCTTCCAACACATGTTCCCTCTCTTTTCACTCATAAATATATATACAGCACACACACACACACACACACACACACACACACACACACACACACACACACACACACCAGGGATTCTGCTCCAACTGGACCCAAAGTATATTAGCTCTATTCCCTCCACATCTTCCAGAAGCAGCCAAACCCAATAGCAATATGAAGATGGAAAACTGGGATGGGAGGGAAGAAGGGATGGTACTGAAAGTTGCTTCTATTCCAGTCAAGACTCCAACACTTTTAATTCTGCTAATGATACCCAGCTGGGAGCAATCAGGAAATGGCTAAAATTAGCTGGTTTAATTTGAATGAGGGAAGGGGAATAGTTTTGGATTGGGGCATGGCCACTGACAGCCCAGCATGGAGAAAATGTCATCCTGAGTATCCTCAGCACAGCTAGAGAAACAGCTGGCATTTCTAGCATGAGTGAGAACTTCCAGGACAAACTGGAGATCTGTGGGACTCAAAAGAATTAGTCACAAATGAGAGCATGTAATGGTCATTAATCCAAATAGCAGCTAGGTTTCTAGTCAGAGACCATGGGATGTCATACAAAAACCAATACCCAGAGCCTGGCTGTAGGAAATTGGATTATTGGGTTCTCTTTCTACTATTCTGGTAACTTCTGTTTTTGTTTCTTTGTTCCTCAGTTTCTGACTAGTTTTCATTATCTCTGTGAAACTCTCCATGAATATTCCAGCCCACACTGATCTCTTGCTCCTCTAAACTGCTATATTATCCATATTTAACATTCACCTTTCTCTTCTCTTGATATTTGATGATGTTTCTCCTGGCCACTTGAAAAATGTATTTATCATTGCAATTCTTAAACTTAACCAGTATATGTATTAGATGATGAAGCATGGGGGTAATTTGTGGATTCTATCAATCAATGTTATATTGTCTATCTGTAAAAGTTCTGGATAGTTTTCTTGTATTATTTCCTAATGATATTTAAGTTTTTTAATTTCTCGTGTTCTTCTGGTAATGCTATGGTCCTTAAATTATATCTGTGCATCATATATTTGAGGACAATTGCTTTTACTTTAATGTGTTGTCTTTTGCTTTTCTTCTGTCACAGTTACCTCCTCTTAAGAATTTTTGTGTTCCAAACTTGTTTCTTTCTCTTGTTTAGATTCTCCGTCATGGATTCAATCTTTTTTAGTCTTCTAATTCTGTTTTTAAATTTTCATTGAGAGCTTTAATTTCTAACATCATAATTATTCTTTTTTTTTCTTTTATAAATTTTATTTTCCTTTTGAGCTATTCTGGAGTTTCTTTTTCTGTTCCATACTTTCTGGGAATCTTTCATCAAGCACTATTGGAAAACTTTCCTTCAAGTGATATTTTCTAAGAGGGCTTTGCATTCGGTTAGGATTTTGCATTTTCTTTTAGTTTTTATTCATTTTTCCTTTCTTTGAAGTATCTTTTTATTGATTTATATGCTTGTGCAATGGGATTTTGTTGAGATTATTTTTCTCTTGACATCTTTGGTGATGCAGCCTTTTTCTGACCTCCTTTCCTTTGATGGTAAGCAGATCCCCAGGGCTGGACTGCAAGGATGCCTCAGCCTCTTTTGGACAGGGAAATAGAATTCACCAGCTTGAATTCCTGCTCTCAGTAACCTAGGAGGCGGTCCAAAGCTAGTTTTAGCTGAATTTTAGTCCCTTTTCCTTTAGGTTTGATATAGTCATTTCTGCTGGCACCAGAGACCCTTCTTTGCCCTTTCCCTTCACAGAGTTGGACATGATCAGCATCTGTGGTTTTTTGGAAGGTGGAAGGGGATGATGTGTTTGGGTAATGTCATTGCACTATCCAGGGTCCGTACATAGAGACAGGGATCTAAACATGAGGAGCCTTCAAGTTTTCTTGCTGGTTTGTGAAGGCTGGTGGGGAAAGAATTTTGAGAGAAACCTCTAACTAAATTCTCTGGTGTCAATTCATACCCTGTGGGTGATTCTATGTACTCTATCTATGGATTTAGCTATAATGATTCTACAGCTGGTAAATAATTTCTTTTGGGAGGTATTGAAGGTTTCAAGAGATTTGTAGAAAGTAACTAATCTTACAATTTGTTGAGGTAATCCTTGGCACCTAATTTTCTATAACAATAGTTGCAACAATCCACATTTCAATGCAGATAATGAAACTAAGATATAGTGAGATGGAGTGATTTTTTTAAAAGTCACAAGGTCACATGATTAGTAAGCATTTGAACCATGAATCTCTATATTTATGTCCTAGCTCCCCAACTAGACTGTAACTCCTTGAAGGCAGGGAATATGGCTTATGCCTCTTTATATCTTTGCTAGAATCATGGATTTTGCTCATGTCTCTCCTACCCTCTGTTGACTACCCCCTTCCTCTTGCTTGCAATAGATTTTCAAAGTATTTATTGATGACTTGTTGATTGCTTTAAATGCTGCATAAAAATAAAAATCTCTTAGTGGATGGTAATTTTGTTTCCTATCTCCATAAGAATGTGAGAAAAGAGTGAAATTATAACAAAAAAAGTTTAGTTTCCAGGAGAGGAACTTCTTTAAGTTTTTGGAGGTCTAAGTATTCTTTTTTTGTGTTCTGAGATCCTCTAGTAAAAAGTGAGAGGGAGGATGACCCTAGAAGTGGTGAGGAACAAGGGAGATAGGAATTCCCTAGAGATGATTACTTAATGTTTTAGACATAAATATTTCCATCCCTGTTCCAGAGGGCCCCTCCAAGCCTGGGGCTGGAGTGCCTGTTGGCCAGAGCTCTAATTTTTCCATCAGAACTTTCTGAGCCTGGAATACTGAATCCATCTCAAGCTTTTTCCAAAGCCAAGCAGTTTACTGCTAGCAAAAAACGTGACTTCCTCTTTCTTCCCATAAAGATGCAGAAGGCGTGTTAGACATCAAAAGCCTCTTAAAAAACAACATTTTGATGACTTAAGAGTAAATGAATGAAAACCATACGGCTTAGATTTCCTTTATGATACACAAGGGCTCTTTCTGGACTCACTCTCCATCACTGCCAAGCTAATGATGAGAATGGAAATTGCCCAATTCTCACATCATCCACAGATGGTCCCTCAAATTTGGAAATTTCTCATGTGGGAGAGAAATAAACCTGCCAACCAGAGCAAGGAAATGGAGGTTAACAAGGTAGATAGGAACCTGAGCATAGGAGTGAGAGACACTTTTTAACATTACCTTTTGTCAACCGTGTATATTTTTGATGCCAGGAAATTCTACTCTCCATGGCAAAGTACTCTTTATTTTGTGATTATTTAAGCTGTATGTCTAACAGTGAAAGCTCAAAACTTTCTTGTCTGGTGGGCATATAGTAGATAGAGGTTCACAATTACCTTATCCTAATTTAGTTGACTGCCAGATTGTTAGATCTTTTCCTTATTCCTGGGGCTCACCCTTCTTGATGATAGGAAACACTTGTCCTGGTGATATAGTGCAAAGAGCTCTGAAGGCCCCTATTCTTTTTTTAATTGATTAATTAATGTAACACACATTGCTTTATGAATCATGTTGGGAGAGAAAAATCAGAGCAAAAGGAAAAACCATGGGAGAGATTAAAAAAAAGTAGTGAGCATAGCACGCGTTGATTTACATTCAGTCTCCTTAGATCTTTTTCTGGATGCAGATGGCATTTTCTGTCCAAAGACTATTGGGATTGCTTTGAATCACTGAACCATTGAGAAGGACCAAGTCTTTCATAGTTGATCATCTCATATTCTTGCTGTTATTGTGTACAGTGTATTCCTGGTTCTGTTTGTTTCACTCAGCATCAGTTCATGTAAATCTTTCCAGACTTTTAAGAAAAGAAAAGGAAAGGAAAAAATCAGCTTGTTCATCATTTTTATAGAACAATATATTCCATTACCTTCATATTCCATAATTTAGTTCCCAATTGATGGGTATCCACTCATTTTCCTACTCTTTGCTATTACAAAAAGAGATGCTACAAACATTTTTGCACATGTGGGTCCTTTTCCCTCATTTATGATTTATTTGGGATATAGAATCAATAATGGCACTGCTAGGTCAATGCACAATTTTGTAGCCCTGTGGGCACAGTTCCAGAGTACTCTCCAGAATGGTTGGATCAATTCACAACTCCAACAGTGCATTAGTGTCCCAGTCTTCCCATATCCCCTTCAATATTTATCATTATCTTTTCCTGTCACCTTAGCCAATCAGAGAGGTGTGAGGTGGTATCTTAGAGTTGTTTTAATTTGCATTTCTCTAATCAATAGTGATTTAGAGCATTTTTTCATTTGGCTTTATGAAATATATGGCTTTATATGGCTTTAATTTCATCATCTGAAAATTGTTCATATCCTTTGACCATTTATCAATTGGGGAATGACTTGTATTCTTATAAATTTGACAGTTTTTATATATTTTAGAGATGAAACCTTTATCAAAAATACTAGCTATAAACATTTTTTCCCAACTTTGTACTTTCCTTTTAATCTTCTGTTGGTTTTGTTTGTACAAAAACTTTTTAATGTAATCAAAGTTGTCCATTTTACCTTTCATAATGTTCTCTTGTTCTTCTTTGGTCATAAATTCCTCCCTTCGAAAGAGACTTGTATGTGCCAAAATGTTTGTGGCAGCTCTTTTTGTAGTGGCTAGAAACTGGAAAATGAATGGATGCCCATCAACTGGAGAATGGTTGGGTAAATTATGGTACATGAATGTTATGGAATATTATTGTTCTGTAAGAAATGACCAGCAGGACGAATACAGAGAAGTTTGAAGAGACTTACATGAACTGATGCTGAGTGAAATGAACAGAACCAGGAGACCACTATACACTTCAACAACGATACTGTATGAAGATATATATTCAGATTGAAGTGAATATCTTCAACATAAAGAAGATCTAATTCACTTCCAGTTGATCAATGATGGACAGAAACAGCTACACCCAGAGAAGGAACACTGGGAATTGAGTGTAAAATGTTTGCACTATTGTCTTTCTATTCAGGTTATTTATACCTTCAGAATCCAATTCTTACCGTGCAACAAGAAATTTGGTTTTACACACATATATTGTATCTAGGTTATACTGTAACACATGTCATCTAGGGGAGGGAGTAGAGGGAGGGAGGGGAAAATTTGGAAAAATGAATACAAGGGATAATGTAAAAAAAAATTACCCATTCATGTGTACTGTCAAAAAATATATAATTATAAAATTAATAAAATAAAATAAAATAAAATTTAAAAAAATAAATAAATTCCTCTCTTCTCCAAAGATCTGATAGGTAAATTATCCCTTGCTCTCCATTTTATCATCCTTTATGCTCAAATCTTGTATCCATTTTGACCTTATTTTGATGTGGGGTGTGAGATGTAGATCTATGCCAAATTTCTGACATAATATTTTCCAGTTTTCACAACAATTTTTGTCAAATACTGAATTCTTACTCCAGAAGCTGGAGTTTGGGGGTTTATCAAATATTAAATTGCTATAGGCCTTGATTATTGTGCCATGTGTATCTAATCTATTCCACTATCTACCACTCAATTTCTTAGGCAGTATGAAATATTTTTTATGATTGCTGCTTTATAATATAGTTTTAGGTTTGCTACTGCTAAGCTACCATCCTTTGTATTTTTTCATCAATTCCCTTGATATTCTTGACCTTGTGTTCTTCCAGATAAATTTTGTTATTATTCTTTCTAGTTTTATAAAACAATTTTTTGGCAGTTTAATTGGTATGGCACTGAACAAGTAGCCCAATTTAGACAGAACTTTCATTTTTATCATATTAGCTCAGCCTAGCCATGAACCATTGATATTTTTTCCAATTGTTTAGATCTGGCTTTATTTGTATAAGAAGTGTTTTATAATTGTGTTCATATAGTTCTTGGGTTTGTTTTAGCTGGCAGACTACAGAGGATTTTATTTTGTCTACAGTAATTTTAAATGCAATTTCTCTTTCTATTTCTTGCTGATGCGCTTTGTCAGTAATATATAGAAATGCTAATGATGTTGTATAGGTTTATTTTATATCCTGCAACTTTGCTAAATTTGGATTATTTTCTAGGATTCTCTAAGTATATATATATCATCGTATCATCTGCAAAGAGCAATAGTTTTATTTCCTCATTGCCTATTCTAATTCCTTTAATTTCTCTTTCTTTTCTTATTGTTAAGGCCAGCATTTCTGGTACAATGTTGAATAATAGTGGTGACAATGGGCATCCTTGTTTCACTCCTGATCTTATTGGGTGAAGACCCCTATTCTTGACTCTGATAGTTATTGTCTATGAAATCATAGGTAAGTCATTTCTCCATTCTCAGACTCATCTTTTTCTCATTATTTTTAATAATTCACAATTATTAAATAAGTGAGTTGGACTAAAGAATATCTAAGGTTCCTTCCAGCTCAAAATTTCTATGATCATATAATCTTCCATCTAACCATTTCCTATATATTGTACCTATTTTTTCTGCTAGGAAACTGATACATAAAGGGGTCAAACTTTCAATAAGCTAGAAAAAGAATCCAGACACTATATCCTGACCCCTTGTCCTTTCAGGAATAAGGGTCTATAGATGAAGAAAGCTTGTAGTGGTCTCCTAACTGATATCCCTACCTCAAGGCATTCCTCCTCCAATCCATCTTTCACCTAAAATGCATAGATTATGAATAGGTCAATTCCTTACTCAATAAACTTCAGGACTTCAACTCATCATTACTTCTAGAATGAAATATAAACACTTGTTTGGCTTTTAGAGCTTTTCACAATCTGGTTACCATTTTCCTTTCCAGTTTCCATATTCATTACTCCTATTCCTGTACTTTGTGGTATAGCCAAATTGGCTTTCTTGCTGACTCTCACATAGGGAACTCTTTCTATCTCCATTTGTTTTCAGTGGCATCCTCTACACTTGAAATGCTCTCTCTTTAACCCATAAAATCTTACTCCCTTCTTTTGAGACTGAACTCAAACACTATCTTGTATGTGAAGTCTTAACTGATCCCACCTCTTCTTTAATTCCCTCCCTAAACTGTCATATTTATTTTATATTTATTCTGTACGTTCTTCTTTGTGCAATTGTGGAATTGATTCAATAAATCAGTAAGTATCTCCCTAAAGTAAATGATAAATGATTGCCTTGACACCTTAATGAAATGACCTGAGTTCAAATTTGACTTCAGACACTTAACACTAGCTGTGTGACCCTGGGCAAGTCACTTAATCCCAATTGCCTCAGGGGAAAAAATTAAGCCAAGAGGCTAGTATTGTATTCTAGAGGCAAATTGCATTCTAGAGGCAATAGGTAATGACTGAAGATTCTTAAATATGAGAAATAGATTCATATGATCTTACAGTCTGCTAACACTCTCAAGTCATAGGGAAGAGTATGCCCCTAGGTTGGGAGAATGTGTTCTTGCTATATCTTCTCAGCAAATATCCTTTTGTAAGATATAGTTAATGTTTTTTTAATTAAAGCTTTTATTTTCAAAACACATGCATATATAATTTTCAATATTCACCCTTGAAAGACCTTGTATTTCAAATTTTCTCTCCATTACCCCATCCCTTCCCTTAAATGTCAAGTAATCCAATATATGTTAAACATGTGCAATTCTTCTAAACATATTTTCATAATTATCATGCTATACAAGAAAAATCAGAGCAGAAAGAAAAAATGAGAAAGAAAACATAATGCAAGCAAACCACAACAAAAAGAGTGAAAATCATGTGCAAAAATGTTTGTGTTGGCCTTTTTTGTAGTGGCTAGAAACTGGAAACTAAGTGGATGCTCATTAATTGGAGAGTGGCTGAGTCAATTGTGGTATATGAATGTTATGGAATATTATTATTCTGTAAGAAATGACCAACAGGATGATTTCAGAGAGACCTTGAGAGACTTAAATGAACTGATGCTAAGTGAAATAAGCAGAACCAGGACATCATTATACATGGCAATAACAAGATTATACAATGATCAATTCTTATGGATGTGGCTCTCTTCAATAATGAGATGATTCAAACCAGTTCCAATTGTTCAGTATGAAGAGAATCAGCTACACCCAGCGAAAGAACTCTGGGAAATGAGTGTGGACCACAACATAGTATTTTCACTCCTTCTGTTATTGTTTGCATTGTTTTACTTCTCAGTTTTTTCTTTCCTTCTTGATCTGATTTTTCTTGTGCAGCAAGACAACTGTATAAATTGTATACATATATTGGATTTAACATATACTTTAACATATTTAACATGTATTGGAATCTCTGCCATCTAGGGGAGGGGATAGAGGGAAGGAAGGGAAAAGTTGGAACAGAAGGTTTTGCAAGGGTTAATGTTGAAAAATTACCCATTCATCTATCTTGTAAATAAAAAGCTATAATAATAATAATTTAAAAACAAATAAAAGGAGTGAAAATACTATGTTGTGATCCACACTCAGTCTCCACAGTCCTCTCTCTGGGTGCAGATGGCTCTCTCCATTACAAGACCATTGGAATTGGCCTGAATCACCTTGCTGTCTAAAAGAGCCATGTCTATTAGAATTGCATCATATAATCTTGCTGTTGCTGTACACATGTTCTTCTGGTTCTACTCACTTCTCTGAAACCATCCTAGTGAAGATCTAGTTAATGTTAATTGTGTGTTAATGACATTGAGAAGATATCAATTGGTCAAAAGAATGCTGGACCTTAGTCATTGGTTGGATGATATCAAAGAAATAAATGGTTGATTGATATTGAGAAAAACACACTGGAATGGGATTTTGAATTTGTGGGATTAGAAGAACAATGATGCTCCTCAGGGGTATTGTTAGAAACCAGAGGGGGAGCTATAATGAGATAAGCCCTGGGGATATTACTTGATAGTGTATGTTTGGTTGGGAGAGTAAGTTCAAAACTTAGTGTGAAGTTTTTGTTCTGTTTTTTTAAGTCATTATCCATTTCTTCTTTCTGGATTGAAGTCTGTAGTATACTTTATCACTAAACTACTTCTATTCCTTTCTTCGTTAATTCTAACCCAAATGTTTTCAATGTTTATTCCTATATAATGCTGTTATTTATTTTATTTTTAATTATATTTATATATAATATAAACATATTATATTTATTTATAATATAAACATATTATATTTATTTATTTAAAAAAATAAAATATATTCATTTAGAATAAATATACCTTTCTATGCCTAAACATTCCAGGCATGAGTCATGTCCAATCAGTTCCCAGGGATACTTATTAAGTTAAATCTACTGCTTGCATTAGGATCTTTAGTACATCTCATTTATCACCCATACTTTCTTCACCTGAGTATATATACATTCTGGAGGAATGAGGTTGGTTTCATGCTGACTTGAAAATTATTAATATTATACTTCTATTAAACCTATTGCTTTCTTTAATTAGCAGATATATATGTAAGCAGTCTTTTCCCCTTTTCCTCCATTTTTAGTTTGAAGTTTTCTCAATCAGAGTTACAAACAAATATATGTTTACTAATTCTTATTATATATATTCTATTTCTGTCCAAAAGCCCTTCATTTCAAAATTGTTTTTTAAGTACTGGCCTATTAACTGTTCCATATACTCAATGTTTCATTTACCTTTCATGCCTATAAATACTCTCTCCTCACCTCTGTGCCTTAGAATCCTTGGTTTTCTTCCAGACTCAGCTCAAATATTCTTTCTTTACACCATTCCAAGAACTTAACTGGCAGTAAATGAATCCAAATCCCTTTCTTAAACACTATTATCTAATCAGCTTCACAAATATAATCTCTTACGAATCCCCCATCTTCAGTAAGCCGCAAAGATCCACATTTATATATGTGAATATACAAGTATGTATTGCATAATTCCGCCCATTATTCTGTGGGTAGTACCCTGAAAGACAGCCCTGTTAGCATGCTGCACTATTGCTAACTAACATCATCACTGTTACTTGAGTCTTCATTGGCTGAGTGATAGCTGAGTGCTGTATACATATATAACTCAGAGGAGACATCAGACGGTTGAAGAGGAAAACACAAATTTGGGGGCTACCAGGGCCCCCAGAATAACATAAATGGGGGGAGCTGGCCCCTAATGTGTCTCGACTTTTAGAGCTAGTAAAATACAGACTACTAAAGCAAACTCCTTTTGGTGAGATCATTTTCTCTCTTTGGCGGAGCTAAGATTTTATCTCATTCCCTTTGGAAGAGTTTCTTCACTTTTATGTTTGTTTGTTTTTTGGCTTATTCTAATCTGTGTTACTTTCCAGACTTCAATTACTGTTTATTTTGATAAAGAAGCTTATGAGATATTCATGATGATCTTTTGTTTAACTTCCGTGGGAGTAAACTAAATCGGTGATAGGAAACCTAGTATTATCCAACCCTAGAGAGTAATCAGGAAAAAGGGTATTGTTCCTTTCAAAGAGTATAGTGCCTCAGCCCTTTTTTGTAGTGACAAGAAACTGGAAACTGAGTGAATGTCCATCAGTTGGGGAATAGCTGAATAAGTTATGGTATGTGTATAGAGTTTTATCGTTCTATAAGAAATGACCAGTAGGATGATTTCAGAGAGGTCTGAAGAGACCTACATGAATTGATGCTGAATAAAATGAGCAGAACCAGGAGATCGTTGTACACAGCAACAGCAGGATTATACAATGATCAATTCTGATGGACGGGCTTTTCTCAACCATGAGATGATTCAAACCAGTTCCAATTGTTCAGTAATGAAAAGAGCCAGCTACACCCAGTAAGAACTAAGTATGGATCACAACATAGCATTTTTCCCCCTTTTTGATTTGATTTTTCTTGTTCAGCAAGATAATTGTATATATGTGTGCATATATTGGATTTAACATATATATATATATATAGATATATAATTTTTTTTTTACCATTTAAAACATATTGTATTACTTGCCAACTAGAGGAGGGGATGGGAGGAAGAGGGGGAAATTGGAACACAAAATTTTGTAAGGGTTAATGTTGAAAAATTATTCAAGCACATGTTTTGAAAATTAAAAAGCTATAATTAAGAAAAGTATAATGTCTCTAAGAGTATAGCCCCCTACTAATGTTTGAGATATAGTGGGGGAGATTCTAATCCAATATCCCTTTTGGAGATAGGACAGGAAAGAAATAAGTGTTTTTGCTCCCACAAAGGCAGAAATTATGGTCTCCTTTGGAGATAGATAGGCCAGATCTAAGAATAGATACCATGTCCTTGCCATTCATGAGCTAAGCCATCTTAATATGAACCAGCAATCTCATATATCCTCTATATGTATACTTGTGTGTGTTATATGTGTATTATGTAGGCAGGCATTATTTGTGTAACACATATATCTGGCTCAACATTCCTCAGTATTTGGCAGAACTGGCAGAATGGTGGAGTTGCCTATCACCACAATTTCTCACTAATAATGAAAGGCCTTTCTCCTAGTGAGATATATTGTTAGTTCCAGCCTTTCCTCTCCCACCATCACTCAGTAAATTTTTTATTGAAGTTCTATTCAGTCCAGATTTATCAACAAGTCAAGATTCTGGTATCTGTTTTTCTACTGATATCAAGATATATTCTTTGCTTCTTTAATGAGTTCAGTGTTGGCTCACAGTATTTCTCTCCAACTCAACTCTTGTCTTCATAGTAGGGGACTTTTAATATACTTATTGATACTCTATCAAGTGTTCTAATTTACTAATTCTTCAATCTACTCAAATCTCCTGACCAACTCCTTCAATACATCTTAATTACACACAGAGATAATCATATCCTTGGTCTTGCTATTGCTCACTTCTGTATTCATAAACTACAAAAATTATTTGTTCACAATCTTTTCTCATTCCAGCATTCCCTTTGACTTATGATTCCTAAATCTGCTCTCCGTCTTCTCCATGACCTTTAGTCTCTCCATCTCTCAGTTCTGTGCCATGTCATCACACCTACATTGCTATAATCTCTTTCCCTACCTATCTTGACCTTTTAGTGAATTAGTTCAACTCTATGTTATCCTCTCTCAAATCCCCTCCCCTTGTCCTATCACTGATCTTACCTTGCCAAACTCCAGTCTTAGATTGCTCCCACATCTGCTGCCTCCATTCTTGTTCACGTGTTTCTGATTGGAGTTTGAGAAAATCATAAACTGAACTGACTTTGTCTATTATAAATTTATATTATCTAATTTCAAGTGGACCTCAACTTCAGCAAGATGATGCTTTTATGCCTCCCTAACTGATTTGTTCTCTGACTCACCATAAGGTCTATTCTTAACCTTAGTCTCCCTCCTCTAGCTTTCCATAGCACCCCCTCCATCTACCCTCTCATCTAAGGATCTTACTTATATTTAACTAAAATAATGAGAGCCTTTCGACAAGAGCTCCCATTTCTCTTCCCCTCTTCATCTCACCTCATACCAATGTCATTTTCCAAGCTCTCCTTCACCTGTCTCAGATGAAGAAGTGGCCCTTCTTCTTGCCAAATGATCCCATTCCATCCCATATTCTCCAGTTTTATCATCGCTACTATCTCACTAATCTTCCTATTACTTGACTGTTTCCCTGCTACCTACAGAAATCCCCAGGGCTCCCCATCCATAAAACCTCTCACTTGATCTAACTGTCCCCTCTAGCTATGATAGCAGATCTGTCCTCCCCATGTACACCAGATACCTTTATGTTCTTTCTTCTTACTTCATTTCAAATCCTCTGCAATATAGCTTCTAACTTTATCATTCAACTATTCAACTGAAACTCTTCTCTACAAACCCACCAATGATCTCTTAATTTCCAAATTAATTGGCCTTTTCTCAATCCTCATCATTCTTAAATTCTATGTAGCCTTTGACATTGTCAGTCATCTCCTTGATGGTTTCTCTTCTTTAACTCCTATGATACTGCTCTCTTGTAATCCACCTACCTGCCTAACTATTCCTGCCTGGTCTCTTGACTTTTCCACCTCACCTCCATACAAGCAACTTATCTTTTGAGGTGCCTCCATACCTGTAGCCCTCCTACCAACTGGTGAGTTCCTGTTCAGGACCATCATTTCATAAACTTACTTCTTTTCCAATTCCACCCTTTCTCTCTGGATATTTCTACTTTGTCCCTTCAGGGTACTCTTCTCCCTCTCTTTTCCAGGGGTCCTATTATTCTCCCCCCATATCCCATTAGGATGTAAGATCCTTGAATCAGTCAGTCAGTAAATATTTTATATATTAATAATAAGCTATGATATTTTAGTGAGTTCAAATCTGGTCTCAGGCTGTGTGACCCTGGACAAGTTATTTAGTGCTGTTTGCCTCAGTTTGCTCATCTGTAAAATCTTTGCCCAGAAAACCTCCAATGGGTTTAGTCAGCCACAAATGAAAACGACTGAACAACAGTAACAACTATATTTCAAGCACTTATGCTAAGTGCTGGGGATACAAAGAAAGACAAAATACAGCTCTTGTTCTAAATGAGCTCACAATCTGATGAAACATGAAAATTGCCATGTACAAATTGCTATATTTAGGATAAGTGGAAAATAATCTCAGAGGAAAGGCACTAAAACTAAGAAGGAAAAATAGAAGTATAAAAGATAAAGGCTTAGATGAAGATCCAGTTGAGGAGACTGAGAAGCATTATTTTTTCC
Source organism: Sminthopsis crassicaudata (assembly GCF_048593235.1). NCBI lineage: Eukaryota > Metazoa > Chordata > Mammalia > Dasyuromorphia > Dasyuridae > Sminthopsis > Sminthopsis crassicaudata. The sequence goes on along the minus strand of NC_133619.1, from coordinate 500,805,541 downwards.
TATCTTCTATGCCAATCTGAGAGGTGTGAAGTGGTACCTCAGAGATGTCTTAAAATGCATTTCTATAATCAAGAGTAATTTAGAGAAGTTTTTTTCATGACTAGAAATGGCTTTAATTTCTTTGTCTGAAAATTGCCTATTCAGATCCCTTAACTATTTACCAGTTGGAGAATGGCTTGTATTCTTATAAATTTGAGACAATTACCCATATATTTTAGAAATGAGACCTTTATCAGAAACCTTGAATATAAAAATTTTCCCCATTTTCTATTTCCCTTCTAATCTTGTCTGCATTGGTTTTGTTTGCTTATTTTTATCAGGGCAATAGGTGTTAAATGACTTGACTAGGGTCACAGAACTAGTGAATGTTAAGTGTCTAAGGCCAGGTTTGAACTCAGGACCTCCTGACATCAAAGCTGGCTCTCTATCCACTATACCATTTAGTTCCCCTATTGGTTTTGTTTGTACAAAACTTTTAAAATTTAATATAATTAAAATTAGGCATTTTGTATTTCTTAATATTTTCTAATTCTTTTTAATTAATACATTCCTTCCTCATCCAGAGATCTGAGAGACAGACTATCCCTTGTACTCCTAATTTGCTTATAATATCATTCTTTATGTCTAAATCATGAACCCATTTCAACTTTATCTTGGTATAGAGTGTTAGGTATTGGTCAATGTCTAGTTTCTGCCATACATTTTCTAATTTTTCCAGAAAGAATGAGTTCTTATCCCAGAAGCTAGAGTCTTTGGGCTTATCAAACACTAGATTACTATAGTTATTGACTATTGTGTCTTATGAACCTAACCTAATCCACTAATCCACTGTTCTATTTCTCAGCCAGTACCACATGGTTTTGATGACCGCTGCTTTATAATATAGTTTTAGATCTATATGCCAAGTATTATGCTAAGCATTTTACAAATATTTTATTTGATCTTAGTGACAGCTTTGTGACATAGGTGCTATTCTTATTCCAGTTTTGCAGTTAAGTAAACTGAGGCAGAATTTATGTGACTTGCCCAAGGTCACACCTGTAATAAGTATCTAAGGCTAGATTTGAAATCAGATATTCCTGAGTCCACACCTATCACTCTATTCACTAAACCACTGGCTTATTTATTTATTTATTGTGAAGTATGTGGCAAGGCCCTCAGCTCTGCAAGTTGTGGTGGGAAGGGAAGCCATCAGAAGTTTGGGGGAGGATGAAAAGATTTGGAAAAAGTGCTGCAGAGAATGGGATAGCCAATTAAAGAGGTATAAAATGATTGCCTTGCCACAGTGAGAGCCCAGCTGAGATCATATAACATAAATCTGTAGTAGACTTAGTCATCATGATATCCTCAATTTTTCCATCTGCTTTTAGCAGCATGTTAATAAGAGTGGAGGTGGTAGATAATGGGAATAGTGCAAGGCTGAGGCTTGGACAAAACATGTCTTTGTTAGAATAAAGGGGCAAAGAACTCAAGAGAAGTTGTGTAGAGTGGAATGGTTCACCAAGGAGTTAAGATGAGGGAGTGGGGAGGGGAGGCTGGCCTGGGAAATAACTGAAGGGTGGAGGGACTGAAACCCATCACTAATATGAGAATAGGCTTTGGGGTTGCAAGGCAGAGATAGAGATGCAATGACAACATGTTGTGATCAGAGAAAGACATTTCAGAGGTCATGAATATGAGAGTGGTGCATTTGTGGGCAGAGACACGAACCATGATTGTCTTTGTATGTAATTGTGGTAGAATGAAGGAGTAAATTATGGGAAATGAGTGAGTTGAGGAACTGGGAGATGAGGGTGTTTTAGGGAATATCAAGATATATATTGAAGTCTCCTAGGGTAAAGGAGAGAAGTTCTATGAGGCAGCTGCTCCATGTAACTATATTTATTTTTATGATAAGACTTCTAAATGTATGTCTTGATTGCTCAATTCACTAATAGCTAAAGGTTTTTCAAAGTAAGAAAATATGTTTTTATAACAAAAAGTATAATAGTGTCCAAAAAAGTGGAGGAATATAGAGCTAGGAAGTCAGTCTTATCCTGAGAATTGTTCACATCCAGTTACTACTGAAAAATACCACATACCACATCACCTCCTTAGTCATTTATGGTCCCCACCCCACTCCTATATATATATATATATATATATATATACTTCTTCTCTGAGTCACTCTAGCTACTAGGTTCCCTGGAAGTATACAGGGAGTTCCCCAAATCATAGGGTCAGGTTGACCCACTTTAACATTTCCTAGAGATGGCTTTTCCTGAGATCTTTACACAATAGTGTACCATTACACCATGAAGCTCTGAGCTATGTGACACAGGAAAACTTTCCTCCCTCTTGTCTTTTCTCCACCAGCACCTTTTATTCCTCCATGTTATGGAGAGGTCTTGGATTAGTGGTCTAGTGCTCTCAGTTAGAGATTCCTGAGACATAAGATGCTTTGACTAAACAGAATCTGAATGTCCTCAGTATAAATGGATCAAAAACATGCAAATCAAATCTCTCAAAAAATATGTTGCAGACAACATATGTTGAGGTAAGTTGTGAGGAAAGTGCTCTGGGAACAAATACATATCAACTGAGAACACTGGAAATGTTGGAGAAATAGCATGCTTATATGGAACTTTATAATTACAAAGTACTTTTATATTCATATTATTTTATCTTCCCATCAGTCTTATGAGATGATATAAATATTATTCCTATTATACCAATAAGGCAACTGAGATTCAGAGATTTTATGTGATTTTAACAAGATTATAAAACTAAATCAAAAGTCAAGACACAATCCAAATCTTCTGGCTACATATTCAGTGTTACTTCAATGATACAACCTGCTTCTTCAACTAAAACTGAATCTCAGTAAGATTTACTCCTCCTACCTTTTCTCTTTTGTACTTTCTTCTGTTCTCAGTTCTCCTCAAACCCCATCTCTATTTGGCCACTGGCACCTGTACCCAGGCTCTATTCCCAGCCCACACTTGGCCCACTCAATTATGATTATCTTTGCCAATATATGTTCCTTACTTTCCAATTGAAAAATCACCTCTTCCATCAAGCCTTGTACTCAGCTCTGGTAACTCCATTAAAGACCATTTCCAAAACTTGTGAATGCCTTATTCATTTGCAAGTCTAATTGGAAATCCCAAGACATTTTCTCATAAAAATAGTTTCTTACATGACAGCATCAGAAAATTTAGAACTGAAAGAAACTTAGAGGCCATCTAATATAATACTCTCAATTTATAACCCAATAATCACTAAGTGCCTACTAGTACCAGGAATTTAATAAGCTCTTCTTTACAGATCAGGAAACTGAGGCCCAGAAGTGTTTGGTGTCTTGCCTAAGGGTATACAGAAACAGGAGTGGTAGAATCAGAATCTGAAATGAGGTGTTAAAATTCTGAAGGGTGGTTGTACTGCCCCGTCAGCCCATGACAATCTGTTTAACCCATAGCTTAGTTGGAAAGCTGTTGTTACCTGAGAAGGGGCTCCCCACTATATGGCCACAGGGGCTATTTGTGAATATGGAAGGCTTCTATACCCAGTATTTATTTTGTACATAGGCTAACCTTATAAGTCAAGCTCTTGAATGGACTGCCAGCACACCATCTTTCCTTAGCACTCCATAGATGGTCACAGCAGATTAATTTGACTGTCTTTAGGTTTCTTCTGCAAATAATTCTAGGTCACCTTTGTGTGTAGAACACAAAGACAAATACTCTGTCTCACCTAGTAAATTTGGAGCTCCTTGAAGGCAGGAACCAAATCTCTAGTTTCCCTTAAATCTTTCCCTGATGTCTAGAATGGTCTATACTATTATTCCTTTCTTTATCATCATTAGCAGCAGAAGTAAAAGTAATAATAATAATAGCTTATGTTTTACAGTTGCAAAGCCCTTTTGAATTTCATTTTTACATCCCAGTAAAATGGTATTTTAGTCATTTAGTCATGTCTGACTCTTTGTGATCCCATCTGGGGTTTTCCTGGCAAAGATGATGGAATGGTTTAGCATTTCCTGCTCATGTTACAGATAAGGAAACTGAGGCAAACAGAATAACATAACAGACAGCACTTAAATAGTGCTTTAAGATTTTCAAAATTCTTTCCATAGGTTAGCTCATTTGATTCTCAGAACCACCCTGGGAGGTAAGATGCTATTATTATTCACATTTTACTAATAAGGAAACTGAGGTAAATGGAAATTAAGTGATTTGCCCAGAATCACACAGTTCAGAAGTGACTGAGCAGGATGCTTATCTGGGAACAATATAAAAAGTGCCAGTAATAAGAATTAGATTTGGGATTTTATTGGTAGAAGGAACTTCCAAGTGAAAAAGCTTTTACAAAAGCTGTTTGGTCTCTTCTTTGCAACTTTATAGTCTGGGAAGGTTGCACCGATCACACAGTCAGTATGTAGCAGAGACAGAGGAATATACAATGTAGTTACAAGAAGGAGAAGAGCGTTAACAACTATGGAGAATCTCAGGAAAGGTTTCACCTGAACTTTGCCAGGAGAGAAATGAGGGATTCTCAGAAGCAGAGGTGAGGAAGAAAAGTAGAGATAGGAAATAAAATATGGGGATGTCATATATAGGCAACCACAAGAAGGTCACTTTGATTTAACAATAATAAGACATATGAATAATTATATCCTAATTAATTGTACATATATTAGGCTTCTCTCCTCATCTAGATTGTTCAATTTTCTGAGCTTTCATAAGCTAGTTTTGGCCTAAATTGTTTTATTTCATTTCTTCACAACATTCCCTAGACATCTCCAGTCCTGCCATGGTGCATGTACCCTCCCTGCCTCTCCAGTTCTCCAATATATAATTTCTCCCATTTAGAATATAAGCTCCTTAAGGACAATCATTGTCTTGCTTTTATTTGTATCTACAGGACTTAGTACAGTATCTGGAGCATAGTATCTGTTGAAGACTTTAGCTTAAAAAGGTCAAGCTTTTCATCCAGGCTATTTCCAGTCATCCTGATTTATATATGGCCATTGGACCCAGATGGCTCTGGAGGAGAAAGTAAGGCAGGTGACATTGCATAACCCTCTCTCATTTAAATTCAATTCACTTGCATGTCATGGCATCCCCTCCCTGATGTCATGGCCCTCTCCAAGAACTCTGTCTCTCTCTCTGTCTCTCTCTTTCTTTTTTCTCCTACCTACCTGTAATCTTTGGCCCAAAGGTACATTTGCATAAGACAATTCTCACTAGTGGAGATTGATTAATCAGTGCTCCAAAGTACATGAGAGTTAAATTTGGTGAACGTTGGAGAGAAGAAACAAACTGGACTTCTAGCTTTCAACTTTGAGAGAAGAAATGTAGTTCCAACCACCATTCAACCTGAAGGGAGAGAAGTAAGCTGGGAATAGAGACGTGATGAAAATGCCAGTTCCTTTACATGCTTGCAGCATTTTCTTAGTCTTTCTTTTGAGGTACTTGAAGAGAGTCTGGAAGAGCATGATTTCTCTCTCTTTCTAAGATGGAAACTGAAAGACCCAAATTTCTCTTCTTTCAAGTTTTTACCAACTTTGCCTTTCTTGAGGGTGTGGAGGATTGGATAATCCATCTCCACCAGTGAAAAGAGAAAGTGATTCCTACCGTGTTTCCCCGATAATAAGACCTATCCTGAAAATAAGACACCCACATACTCTTTAATATTCCGCTAAAATAAGCCCTCCCCCGAAAATAAGCCCTATCGAACTTACTATGAAAACGGTCATCATGGTGATCCCCTGCGCTATATGCTGCATAGCGGTACCTTCAGTAAGCAGCGCTGCCCTCCCCTCCCGGGTGAAACGCATGTCGCGCTCCGAGCTGCATCCAATCAGAGCTGCAGCAGTGAGCGCGTCATCCTCTTCTTCCCTGGTGATTTGCTTGCTGGCGCAAGACATCCAGGCTGGAATTCAGGGTATGGATACTTATGAAGATGTTGTTGAAGAAGATGACATGATCATTATTGAATAAAGGTAAAAAAATTTTTGTTCACATTTACCTGTTTATTAAAATTGCTGTCAATGTTCATTAAAATAAGCCCTCCCCTGAAAATAAGCCCTCTGGTGTTTTTTAGTCCCAAAAAAATAATAAGACAGTGTCTTATTATCGGGGAAACACGGTATATCTATGGGCTTTGAGACTCAGTCCTGTGCTGGGCTAATAATCTTTGTAGTTCCCTGCAAAGATCAGCTCAGGCAAGCTGAATCCTGGTTGTTACATAGTTTAAACAAAAACATCACTACTTTAATACAAGGTATCCCAGATAGCTCAAGTATCCCAAGTATCCTCATGGTATCTTTTAAATTAAAGTAAAACTAATGGGAATTAATAGTATATGCAGCAGACATGGAATGATACATCACCTAAGAGGATACTACAATGACTCTTCTCTTTAGGTTAAAGGGAGGGTGACATTACATGTTTTCTGTCTCAAAGTTGGTAGCCAGAAAACTAGAAAATCTCTTTTCTCTTTAGTCCTGGTCAATTTAATCTCTCATGTAAGCTTAAAATATTGGTTAATCAATCTTCACTAATGAAGATAGTCCCATACAATTAACCCTTTGAGCTAAGGGTTGCATATATATATATATATATATATATATATATATATATATATATATATATATATATATGTTAGGCTGGGGAGAGGGAGAGAAATCAATGCAATTAAATAGTATTGTGTTATAAGAAATTATAAATAAAAAGAATACAAGGAAATGTTTGCATATTCCTCTCTGATTGGTTTCAAATTCCATGGAACAAGATGCCCCTCCAGTTCATCATTCTAATGTCATCACCATGCTATTAACTCAAGGCTTAGATAACAGCTCCCTTAGCTTCCTCTCCCTTCTAATTGGAGCTTTGGAGAATGAACTGCCTTCCCTAATAGAGGGCAGAACTTGGATTTCCCCTCTACTCCACTTTGTATCTGCAGCTCTGTCTGGTTTTCTCCCCACCCAACAAGATGCCTACCCTCATTTCTAGCTTCTTTGAGGGTATAAATTAGCTTTCTTTTTCATATATATATATATATATATATATATATATATATATATATATATATATATATATATATATATATATATATATACATGTATATTTCTTATGTATAGCTCTTAGCAGAGTTCCTGGCACTTAGTAGACATTAATTAATGTTTGCTGAATTGAATTATTGAATATGAAGTGATACCTGGTGAAGAAAGTAGAATAGATATAAATGAATGAAAAAAAAACAATATGCACTTATTATCTGTCAAATTCTGTGCTAAGCACTCAGGACTGAAACTCAAAAGCAAATAATTTCTAGCCTAAAAAAAGCTTACATTCTAATTGAAAGAGAAGACACAGAAAAAAAAATGGTAGACAAGGAAAGATGATTTGGTCTGGTTAATCATCAAGGTAAGCACTAAAACAATTACAGTTTTAGGAGGAAGGGATGGGAAAATGGAGGGGATTATGGGTCCCTTCAACAAGACAAAGGAGGAATGGACTAGAAGGAAGAAGACATGGGATGGTCCAGTGAGTAGGATAGTTTTTTCCTGCTATGGTCTTTGGAGGTGGAGGGTGGAGAAGTGAGGACCAAGTATAATATACACTGATAATATACACTGATCTTGTAGCTGTTCAGTTGTGTCCAATCCCAATTGGGGCTTTCTTGGTAAAGATATTAGAGTGGTGGACTATTTCCTTCTCCAGGTCATTTTACAGATGAGGAAACTGAGGCAAATAGGCTAAACGACTTGCCTAGGATCACACAACTCGTAACTATTTGAGACACATAAAGATAAGTCACTCTATCCACTATGACGACTTTTGTTGTTATTGTTGGAGCAGGGGGGGGGGTGCAAGATATACAACTTCCCTGTCAAGCAGTGACTACAACTATATAAATAACAAGGTCAACAACAAAGGAATAACAAAATACACACAGAAAAGAGATCAGACAGGGATAGAGAAGCAATTAAGATGTCCGTGCTATTATTTAGTTAAATTAATATACATAAAAAAAGGAAACCAAATAGTTTGGAGTTTTTGTACACAGTCTCATTTTTATTGTTTACTCTTTTGGATATTTATTTTTGTGGATGATTACTAAGTTTATGACTGTTAAGATTACTACTAAAATGAAGCAAAATAAAAATGAGGATTTAGACTAACATCTTTAAGGTCTCACATTCTAGGTCCAGGTAAGGTTGTCATTCTCATTTGTTAGAGGCAAATTTTCTGGAAGAACTAGTTGCTTCTGGCTCAGGCGAGAGCTGGGGCTGGGCTCATCAGGATGACTGAAAAAAAAAAAAAAGCCTTTTCTGTGCCCAGTATGCAGGAAACAAAATCTTATACTGAGGATTTGCTGGAGCAGGATCACACAAGAAACCATGTTCCCCACAAATCAGTGCCTGAGTAAGGCGCCTCTGTCTGCAGTACAAGCCAGGCTTTACTCCCATCTCAGCCTCTTCATGCATCAGAAGAATCAGACTCCTGGATGGGGCTACCTGGACAGGGGCTTCAGAGTGCACTTGGAACAGAACCCTATTTCTTCTGAATGGCAGACGTTTTCATGTCTGTTCTGGATCCCTGGCCGTACCATGAAGCCAAGGACAAGTGACGGGAATGTGGCTCCACTTATCACAATGGGGGTGAATTCGGGTTTTACAGTTTCTCCCAACTCATCTACCCCCCCAAGTGAGTTTGAGCTCAGAGATTAAAACATCATTCCCTCACAGGAAATGAAGAGTTGTTGCCAAGACCTCCGGCTGAGAAAATATGAACAAGATGCCTCGTGATAGTTCTTGGGGCCTCAAGGGAGGGAGGGAGAGAGCAAAGACAGGCCTCTGTCCCTGGCACTCCTGTATTTGTGCCTCTCACCTAGCTGTACCCTGACACAGATGGAAACAAGAAATGCCCTATTCAAGGGTGGCAAGGTGGCATGGTGGGGTGGAAAGGCAAGTCTATTCCATGTATCCCACTTTAGGAGCCTCAGTTTCCTTATCTATAAAAACGAGAGGGTGGTGCTGGGTGTTCACTAAGCTTTCTCTTCGCTAAGTCTAGGATTTTAAGTCTTGGAGAAGCTAGCAGAAATCATAAGAGAACTGGAGTGTGTCCAGCCTAATGGTCTTTACAAGGAGAATACAAGAACTCCATCCCTGGCATATAATACGTGCTTAATAAATGTTTATTTTTATTTATTAAACAAATACCCCTCTTCAATCATCCCTTTCTAGGGCATCAATATCATTATGATTGTAGTTTCAGATGCAGATCCTAGTCACTGCCCTCTTAGAATCCAGGAAGATGGGGTCATAAATTTAGCACTGGAAAGGTCCTTAGAGGTCTCTCATTTTTCATATGAGTTCACTGGTAGAACTGAGGTTACTGACTTCCCATGTGTCCTAGCAAAGCATGAATATGTTACTGCAACACTATGAGGCAATGTGATATCATGGCCTTATACTGGAGGAGAATAAGTTGTATTGCCCTTGGGGCAGTAGAGAGCATGCCCAAAAGGAGACAATTTTAGTCCCTCTTAGCACCAAGCCTCTGTATTCTGAGCTTCAGTGTGCCAGTGGTATCCAGAATTGGACAGGCCATGTTTCCTTTTTTTTTTTTTTAATTTGACAGGTATTTATTTTTGTATATTTACAGTATACAAGGTACTGTGCTAAGAAGTGGGAAATATAAAGAGGCAAAAACAAGCAGTTCCTGTCTTCAAGGAGCTTATATTATAATAGAGGAGATGATATGCAAATAAATAGGTGCAAAATTCTCTATAGATAGAAAGGCTCTTCAAAAACTCCTTTTCACAGGTAATATATTAATTTCATCAAGCCTTAGTATGCAACAAGGTTTCTTCAAAAAGTACAATCAAAATAAAGTGGAGGAACAGATGGTTCAGATTATAATGTTAGGCCAAAGACAGTGAGCTGAATACCTGTAGCATGGACAAGGTTCTGCTTGTGCCTCATTTCCCATTTTCCTGGGATAAGCCTCCAGGATGGTTGTAAAGGAATGTTCAGTTCAGGCCCCAGGGATTATTTCTCCAAATTATTTTTCCTTCATGACTAGAGTATGAGAACTATAAGAGATAGCGGACCTCTGTGCAATGGAGACAATGAGGGCCTCACTAGTCCTAAAACCCGAAGGGCAGATGGCCCTTATCCACTGGTCATTCTCCATACCATGTTGGGCAAATTCCCAGCTCCTGTTTCCATTATTCCCATGATTCAGGCAGTCCATTGAGATGAAAACCTGCTCTTTGTCTTGCTTCTTCTTCATACTTTGATTCCTATCTAACTCTGTCTGAACCTTCCTTATTTCATTTCTTTCTTTGCACTCTCATTCTTCTGTTGACTCTGAATGAAAAATTCATTCAAATGCTAAGAAATTCTCCTTTATTCAAGATCTCATCTTTTTTACATTATTTTCATTTTGTACTAACAGAGACTTGGCTCTTCCTGGAAGATCCTACATCTCTGGCCACAATTTCCAAGATTTTCTTGCTAAAACTTTCTTCTATTCCCTCTGAGGCTTAGGCCACAAGAAGAAGGAGGAGAAGCAAATTCTTTTCTCTTTATTCAGACTTCCAGACTTCTCCTTTGCCACCATAACTCAGCAAACTTTCCTCCTGCAAGATTTATGCCAGCCATCTTTATCACCAGATCAAAAGTCTTAACATTATCTACAGGATACTTACTTCTTTCTGTTTCATTGATCTACGTTTGTATTTAGCATCTAGTGACAAATAGTTTTGATTATTACTGCTTTATAATATAGTTCAAAATCAGAAAGTATCATTTCCTTTCCTTTTCTACTTTTTTTTTCATGATTTAGCTTACTTTACATATTTCCAAATCTTTTCTGTTGTCATTTTGCCTATCTTTATAAAATAATTCCTTGGGAGTTTAACTGATATGGCCCTATAGTTATGAATTATTTTTCATATTATTGCCATTTTATCATATTGGCATGGCCCCATTGAAAGCAATAAATATCCTTCCATAAATATTCTCTATTTTTACAAAGTGTATTTTGTAATTTTTTTCTAAAAGTCTTGAATGTCATGGTAGATTAATTCCCAAATACTTTAAGCATTTTGTAGTTATTTTGAATAGAATTTCCCTTTCAATTATTTCCTCCTGGTTTCCATTAAAGGATTCAGATCGTAAGATCTTAGGATTTTGAATGAGAAGAAATCTTAAAAATAACCTAGCTTACCATTCTAATTCTGTAGCTCAGGAAACTCAGGCCCAGACAATTAACTTGACTTGTCTAATGAATAGGATTGATTGGATGAAATATTTCTCAGTATTGTCACATGATCCCTGTTCCCAGAACTTTGGGACCTTGAGAGGTCATTTGTTCTCTGGGGGAATGGACTTTGAACCTGGAGATGCAGAAAGTTTCAGGAAGTGACATGACCTGCGGGAGGCAGCCAGCATTAGTGACCATTGGTCAAGGATGGTTACGTCCCATTAATCTATCTAATGGGAAGGCTCGAGTCTTTTGCTTTTAAACCCTGGACAAGTCAGAAGTAGGTCAGGTTCTAGGTGCACATGGTGGGAGTTGGGACAGCTCCCAGGTGTGTCTGGGCCTTTCCCTGCAGGGATTAAAGAAATGCTTTCTCTTTGTACCTGATAATGCCTCTGATTAGTTCATTGGATTGGGAAGGGGGTCTTGCACCTGACCTGTCCCACACACTAAGGTCACACAAGTAGTAAGTGGTCAGATCAGACCACTTTGAACTTGTCTTCTGTGACTTCAATTTCAGCCCTCTTTCCACATATATCACATTGTTATTATTATTTATAGAAATGCTGATTATTTTTGTGGACTTATTTTCTACATCACTATATTCATTAGGCTATCAATTTTGTCAACTAGATTGTTAGTTCTCTAGTGCTTTTTACACATACCATAATATCTTCTGTATTTAGGATAACTTGCCTCTGATTTTTTTCTGAAGGAGATGATGAAGAGATGTGGACTAGATTAGAATACAGCTAAGTTGATTTGTGTTTTGAAGAATAGTTGATAGTCCAAAGCTAATCTGACAGAAGGTCTCTAATGGAACACTCGTGCTTAGCCAGGTGCTATTTAATATGTTTATCAATGAGTTTTTTTAAAAGCATAGATCATATGCAATCAAATCAGATGGCACATAGTTCAAAGGGATGGCTAATATGGTGGATGACAGAGTCAGGATTCAAAAAGATCATGGCAGGCTAGAGCATTAGATTCAATCTAATAAGATTAGTAATAATAAGGGATAATTATAAAGTCTCAGATTTGGAAAAAAAATCAGTTTCACTTTAGTTATCTGGAAGGTAACCTAACATGATAAACTCAGGACTTAGGTGAATATACCTACAAAATACTCTTTATAGATGTAAAGAAACATAATCAGAGAGATATCCATTGTTCATAGTTGGGTCACATAAAAATATTAGGAGTTATGATACTCTCTAAATTAGTTTACATATATAGTACCATAACAATAAAGGTATCAAATCTTCATAAAAAATATTTCTGGTATCCAGAATATATGACACTGATACAAAGAACAAGAATCATTGGTCTTCACATATAAATGGGCAAACATTAGGAACAAGAACTTTATTTTTTGTTTGTGTTTTCTTTATGAAATATTTTGCATTCTTATTTTGTTTTTACACCGTCTTTATTTCTAAGACTATCATTCCTTTTCCTCTCCAAACCCAAGGAAACTAATCCCCGTAACAAAGAAGAAAAAAAGAGCATAAAATAGTTCTGCAAAACTAACCAACAAATCAACTGTCTGGGCAGCATATGCCGTGTTCCACACCCATAGTCCCCCACCTCCACAAATAAAAGAGGGAAGAGCAGAGCCTCCTTTCTTTTGTGATGCCAAGTTTGGTCATCAGAATAATAAATTGTTTTGTTTTGTTTTGTTTTTGTTCTTTCCACTAGCATTGTTGTTGTCATTGTGTATAGAATTTTCCTGGTTCTATTTATTTCACTTTTCTTCAGCTTCTCCAAATAATAAAGAAAAAATTGCTATTTCTTTCTTCACAGTAATATTTCATGACATTTATTTGCCACAGTTTGTTTAGCTATTCTTTGTTTGATAGCCGCCTTTGTTATTCTATGCTTTGTTTCCTGTTCTTTGCTACCATAAAGTGTTTTTAGGGAAATTTTGGCGCATATGGGACTTGACTTCACTAATGGAAATGCCTAGCATTAACTCCTAATTGCTTTACAAAACAGACTTGTTCTCAGTTCCACCAACAGGGTATTAGTGGTCAGGCTGCAAAAGAAGAAAAAAAATGATTGACAACTATATGAAAAAATATTCCAAATAAAAGAAATACAAATTAAAACTGATGCTTAATCTCAAATTCATCAGCTTAGAAACATTTTTAAAATTATTAAAATCACAAATGCTGAAGGGTAAAGGGAGACAGATACATAAATACATTATTGGTAGAATTGTGAACTGGTTAAATTATTCTGGAATGAAACTATAAAAGGCACTATTGTACCTACCTTAGCCCCAATGGTGCTGCTGCTGCTACTACTACTACTACTACACACATGATATAATATAGTTTCTAGGGGAAACAGCAATAATTTTAAGATTCCCTGACCTTAGATTCCCTTCTATTCTTTTTTTTATTTTTTTATTCATTTTTCCAAATTATCCCCTCCCTCCCTCCACTCCCTCCCCCCGATGACAGGTAATCCCATACATTTTACATGTGTTACAGTATAACCTAGATACAATATATGTGTGTGAATACCATTTTCTTGTTGCACATTAATTATTAGCTTCCGAAGGTATAAGTAACCTGGGTAGATAGACAGTAGTGCTAACAATTTACATTCACTTCCCAGTGTTCCTTCTCTGGGTGTAGTTATTTCTGTCCATCATTGATCAACTGGAAGTGAGTTGGATCTTCTTTATGTTGAAGATTTCCACTTCCATCAGAATACATCCTCATACAGTATTGTTGTTGAAGTGTATAGTGATCTTCTGGTTCTGCTCATTTCACTCAGCATCAGTTGATGTAAGTCTCTCCAAGCCTCTCTGTATTCCTCCTGCTGGTCATTTCTTACAGAGCAATAATATTCCATAACCTTCATATACCATAATTTATCCAACCATTCTCCAATTGATGGACATCCATTCATCTTCCAGTTTCTAGCCACTACAAAAAGAGCTGCCACAAACATTTTGGCACATACAGGTCCCTTTCCGCTCTTTAGTATTTCTTTGGATTCCCTTCTATTCTAACAATCTGTCAGTGATTCTAAATCTTCTGGCTTTGGAGTCTGTGATCCTGAGGCCTTCTGATCTAAGAGCTATTGTGATTCTGATACTATTGCTCTAACAATCTGTCAATGATTTCAAGTCTTCTGGCCTTAGAATAATCCTACAGACATTACTGTCTGTTGGTCAGTGATAACCAAATTTTTGAGACCACTCCTTGGTTCTACGCCTAGGCCATAAAATATGTATATCTATAACATGAAGAATTAGGTAAAATGTGTTTCCTTGCTTCAGGTTCCTTGCTAAATTCTCTTGGAATTTAAACCTCTACAACTGGTATTACAATTACAATAAACTTTGTCTGCAAATTCTTTTGAGACACCTCTGGGGACTGGTCTGTGACCCCAACCTTTTGGGATCCCTTCCCAACCTCAACACACACACACACACACACACATACACACACACACTGGAGATATATCCAACAGAAAGAAATGTCTCAAATATACACATATTTATAGCAGAAACAACTAGAAACAAAATTCCAACAATTGGTTAATGGTCAGCTGTGAAATATAAACATAATCTAATATTATTGCATCATAAGAAATAACTATATGAAGAATTTAGAAAAACTTGGAAAGTCCTATATAAACTGATACAGAGCAAAGTAAACAGAACCAAAAGCAAAATTTGCATAATGGCTACAACAGTATTAAAGGAAAACATTTAAATTCATTAGAACTGTGATCAATGCTGTGACCAATCTTGACTTCAGAGGAAAGTGAAACTTACTTCTTTTTCTTGCTAGAGAGGTGGTAGAATAGAGATGATGTATAAGGCATACCTTGTTAGAAATAGTAAATATGTTGTTTTCTTTAATTCTGATATTTTGTTATGAGGGAATATTCTGTAGGAAAGTGACACTGATTTTTTATTCTTAAGACTGAAGGAAGGAAAGGAGGGAGGCAGGGAAGGAAGGAGGGAAAGAGAGAAAAGAATGGAAGGAAGGAAGGAAGGAAGGAAGGAAGGAAGGAAGGAAGGAAGGAAGGAAGGAAGGAAGGAAGGAAGGAAGGAAGGAAGGAAGGAAGGAAGGAAGGAAGGAAGGAAGGAAGGAAGGAAGGAAGGAAGGAAGAAAGAAAAGAAAAAGGGCAAGAAGTGAGGAAAGAGGAAAGGAAGGAGGGAGAGAGAGAAAGAAGGGAAAGAAGGAAGGAAGGGAGAGATGAAGGGAGGGTAGGAGGAAGAGAGGGAGGGAGGAAGAAAGGGAGGGAAGGAGGGAGGGAAAAAGGAAGGGAGGGAGGGAGGGAGGGAGTAAAGAAGGAAAAAGGAAAGAAAAAAAAAGACAAAACTTAGGAGGGAGCCTAGCAAAACAAAGAGCAAAGGCTTAGAAATCCTGGCATTTGGCAGTCCCAGAAACTATTCTCTCTGAAATCTCAGGGAATTGTTTCTTTCCAGAAGAGAGTAAGAGAGGCAATCAGAGTCTGAAATGACCTTGAAGGTCATCTAATTCAACCTATACTTAAACAGGAATTCCCTGGACAACATCTCTGACAAGCGGTCATTCAGATTCCATTTGAAGATATCCAGGGATGGAGACTCCCACTGCCTCCTGACACAATATTTGTCTAGGGAAGAACACATCCATGCTCCCTGAGGCATTGAGGGTGAGTTACTTAAGAAGGCTTTACAGAAGCATGTGACCCTCTAAGACTGAAACAAGGTCTCCCGGAAAATCTCACTTAAAAAAAAGAAAGAAAGAAAGAAAGAAAGAAATGCTGCTCTTCCTGCTCTATTCTGGGCTGAAGTAAGGGAGGGCTTCCACCCACCCTGTTGTGGGCTGGAATCCATCTCCAGTTCTGTTTATTTAATATTCACTCAGCTGTACAGAGTTAGGTTAGCCACAGCTTACACAAAGCAGCCACCGTGACCACGGCGTGAAGCCCCATGGGGGCTCTAAGCAGCTTTCCTTACTCCTGGACCCCCTACTCATCTTCTTCCTTCCTCCCAATATGCATCCTTCCGAATTGGTCAGCGTTGGGCTGCTGAGCAGAGGTGATTACCTGCATTAGTCCCAAACAATGACATAGAATAAGAATTTGACGATCTCTGTTCTGTTCAGTTTGCTTTCCCTGTGCCTTTGTGTTTCCATAACTACAGTCTGATGGGGTGATCAATAAAAAGATCATCTCTCTGTAAATGGGCAGATTTAACTCAAGCCATACTAAATAGATAGGAATTCTGAACTGTCCTATTCTGAAACCTCCCTCAAATGTCTGAGTCTTCACAGTCACAAAATACTTCTAATTTAATCACACATTCTTCCTTTCCTGCTTTGCTTTTGTCCAACTTTCACACTGTGTTCTCAGTGGGAATAGGGAATTTATATCTTTCCTTTGAGGTTTACAAAGCTTTCCTTTAATTAATTCATTTGACCCTCATAACAATCCTGAGAGGAAGATTGTGTGGCTATTCTCACTCCCATTTTACAGATGAGAAAAACAAGGCCCAGAAAGGTTAAATTATTTGTCCACAGTCACACAGCTGATCAATTTTGTGGGCTGGTTTTGATCCTTTTTTTCCTTCTTCCTTTTTTTCTTCTCTCTATCCCTTCTCTGCCCCCTCTACAAATTCTCCCCATCTCCTTTAGCTGTGATGCCAAACTTGGCAGGCTGAAGGAGGGCCAAGAAGGAAGGCAAAATTACTGAGGATGACTTGAATGAAATTTAGGAAATGTTTAGTAAAATAAGTAAAAAACCAATACAACATAATGTGCATTTGTGGGTTTCTAAGTCAATATGAAGCCCACAGAAATCCATTTCTATTTGCGTCTGACACTGCTGATGTACAATAATGACCTCAGGACTGGTTAGAATGGCCTGGAATGGGAAATTTATTTTCTTTTTTTGGCTCCTATGTATTATATGTTTGTAATTAATGCCGACCACTACATATGATTTATAAAATGTTTCTAGATCTGGGAAAAGTCAGGTCAGCATTTAGCAGATAATCTTTTCAATTGCCAAGGCCTTGTGTCCTTAGAATCCCAAACATCCTAAATCTTTGCACTATGTAAATTTAGTTACTCCTCTCTAATACATGCATACACATTTCCCTTCATCCCTTGCCCTTGGTCCTGGGTCCTCCTCCCTCTTTTTTCCTCTAGCTAAGGAAGAAACCTGGGTCCCTCTGTCTCCCAGGCCATGGAAATCCAGCCTTCCTGGATGCTCCTCTTCCTCTTCTCAGCGGAATACATCCCAATGTCAGTTCCACTCTCTTGTGGCTGTGGTAGGTCTTTCCTGAAAGAACTGGCTGCCAGTAAAGCTCCCCGATGAAAGGCAAGATGGACAGGAGGGGTCAGGGTTCACACAGGCTGCTCCGCCTTCTGTTTCATTTACAAGTGACAGTCACCTCATTAAACTCAGTTTCTCCCTCTCCAGTCAGCACACCCCACACATCTCTGCTACCCTTCCTCCTCCTCTCTGCAGCCTTGAACCCCAACTTCACCCAAGATACTTGGTGAACTGATGTTTGGAAGAGGCTGCAGAAACCTCACCTACTTTGCTAATGGTCCTTCCTCAGAGCCAAGGGGAAGAGCCTGCTTCTTATATGAACATCTTTAGATGTTATAGATGTTTAGACCCTTCCAAAGGGTCACCTTGGAGACTAGACCTTTGTTCCCTTAATGTCATCACTGCTCAGAACATTTCTGGAGTGCCTCTTCTACAGATGTCTTCCCAAGCAACTCAGGATAGGAAAAGCAGTCATTTTACATTCATTTAAAATGACATTTTAGGGGCAACTAAATGGCACAATGGATAGAGCACCAGCCCTGAAGTCAGGAGGACCTAAGTTCAAATCTGACCTCAGACACTTAACACTTCCTAGCTGTGTGACCCTGGGCAAGTCACTTAACCCCAATTGCCTCAGCAAAAAATAAAATAAAATGACATTTTAGTAGTCTTTAAAGGGATATAGGTAGCTAAGTAGCTCAGTGGATAGATCACTGGACTCAGGATCAGGAAGAACAGAATTCAAATAGGACTTCAGAGACTAGCTGGGTGACCCTGGGCAACTCACTTAATCCTGAGTGTCTCAGTTTCAATTAGCTAGAGAAGAAAATGGAAAACCATATTTTGCCAAGTATTTCTGCCAAGAAAACCCCAAAATGATCATGAAGGGTTGGGCCTGACTGAAAAATGACTGAACAATAACAATAGGGATATGGTTCAGACTTAAGCTTGTCACTTGTATATGAGACTTCTAAATGAGGTAACTCCCCCTCCCAGTACAGCTTAGCATCTTCTGTGCCTTAGAGTTGCCTAGCAAGCCCTGGGAAGTGACTGGTCTTGTACCCAATCAGTAAGTGTCAAAGGTGGGAACTGAACTCAGTTCTTTCTAGCTCTAAGGTCAACTTCCTATTCACTAGGCCACACTGTCTCTTAGACTCTTCATTAGAAGAGGTCATAGTCATTTGAGAATTCTGTTTTCTTCTAGGCCCCATTAAGAGCCACCACTTAGGAAAAGCCTTTTCTGATTCAATGAATTGTTAGTATTCTCTCCTTCCACACATGGACTTAAATTTATTTCTGTGTATATGTTGCATACCCAACTAGAATGCTAGGAATACACACACACACACACACACACACACACACACACACACACACACACACACACACACATCCTTGCATTCCTATTACCCAGCATAGTATTCCACACATGGTGTTTAAGGAATATTTGTTGCACTGAACTGAGTTATAACTCAGTTTTGACATGTTCTCTCAGTGTATTCTCCAGCTTGGTCACCAATATTAATCAACAGAAAGTGATTCCAATGCCCCAAAGGTGAAGATTTGTTGCTACAGAGGATATGCAAGATTTTCAAAAGAATGAGCAATAATCTCTGAGGATAATTTCAGGAGAGGAGCATAAAATATGTTTTGTACAATAGCAATAGTCTGGTTGTAATCACTTCCTAAGGGGAGTGTGTGAAGGGAATAATAGTCACTTGGATATTTAAATTCTGGTGTAGTTTTTTAAAAATAGATACTTGGGGAAGCTAGGTGGTGCAATGGGTAGAACACTAGCCCTGGAGTCAGAAGGAACCTGAATTCAAATCTGGTCTCAGACACTTAACACTTCCTAGATGTGTGACCCTGAGCAAGTCACTTAACCCCAATTGCCTCAGGGGAAAAAAGATAACATTCTACTGTCCCTCTTATTAATAAATGACCCTTGGGGAAGGAATGTAACAGTGAATGGTGTAAATCAAAATATTTATAGTATTTTAGAGTTCTAAGCAATTTCAGATCATTCAATCCAATCATATTATTTTACAGATTTGGAAACTGAGATGCAGAGAGAATCTGACTGTGTTCATCATCAAGTTTTTTTTTTATTCTAAATCCAATTCCCTTTCCCCTATATTATACTTCCTTTCCTCAAAATTAGCCCACTACTCCCATAGACATTTAAACAGAATTCATTCTTCTCCCATGCTAGAGACCTTCTTGTTATCCTTGACTTCTCAACTGCACTTAATTTTCCTCCTATTCTTATGCTTCTGGACTTCAAAACCATGATTCCTCTTGTCCTGTCTTACTTTAGAACTTCCTTCAGTTCTTGGGGCTTTCTCAACCTGAAATTGCCTTCCATCTCCACGTTCACTCACTTCAGCTTGATTCCTCTTCTCCCATTAGCAACCTCATGTTGTAGGGAGGACAAGAATAGTCTGCTTCCATTCCCCTTCTGACTCTATTCCTGACTTTCTCTAGACTTCAAAACCAGACCCTGCCTTTGTTCATTCCCTCTCCTGGCCTTCTTGCCAGACTATCACAATATTCTTTTGGTTGATCTCTCTTGCCCACAAGACTCTCTCCACTTCACTCCATTCTCCACTCAGCTGGCAAAGCAACTTTCCTAAAAACAGATCTGTGTAGGTCATCCCTCTACTCGATAAATTTCAGTAGCTCTCTATTACCTCCAGGATCAAAAATGGCTTTTAAAGCCCTTCATCCTTGGCCCCTTTGTACATTTCCAGTCTTCTTACACTTTACCTTCCTCTAAATGCTATATGATCTAATGACACTTATCTACTTGTTCTTTGAACAGAACACTCTATCTCCCATCTCTTATCTTCATTGGCTGTCTCCAGTCCTTAGAAGCTCTACCTCATTCCTGCCACATTCTGTCTTAATCTAAACTTGCCATCTTCCCTTACTTCCTTCAAGACCTAACTGGAATTGCACCTTTAGCAAGAGGCCTTTACTAGGCCCTCCACTTAAGTGCCTTCTCTCTAAGATTGTGATTGGCTCAGAGTGAATGTAAATAGCAATTGTTTCTGTTTTGGACAGAAATCCTGAAGGTCTTCCTCTATTAAAATGTGAATTCCTTTAAGGGAGGGATCATGTTTTTGTCTTTCTTTGTGTCGCTAAGGCTTAGCTCGGTACTTGGCCGTAATAAGCACTTAGTAAATGCTTCCTGATGGTGATGGAGATATAGACAATGGACAGATCTGATCCATTCACAAAGGTTTCAGGTATTTCTACTGAGACCAGGTGTCTTGTTGTTCTCCATGGCTTTCCATTATTGCCCTCTATTGCCATTATTGCCTCCCTTATCTGGGAAGAATCTAGAGATTTCCCAGGTTAGGACTAGCCCATGTTGCCTTACTTCTTCACAACTCTATCTGGGCCTACTAGGAAAGAATTGAGGTTAGCATGGTGTAGTAGAGAGTACAAATTTGCAGTCAGAGGCCCTGCGTTCAAATCCAGATTTTACTATTCACTGACAATGTGGCTTGGATAAGTAATATAAGTGTACCTCAGTTTTCTCAATTAGAAATTGTAAAATAAAGTTAAGTAGATAGTATTTGAAGTGCCTTTCAGTTTTAAATTCTATGATCCTTAAAAATGAAAAAGGACTCACATGCGTGAAAATGTTTGTAGCAGCCCTTTTTACAATAGCAAGTTACTGGAAACTGAGTGGATGTCATCCGTTAGGGAATGGCTAAATGAGTTATAGTATATGAATATAATGGAATCTTATTGTTCTATAAAATATGAACAACAGGCTGATTTCAGAAAGGCCTGGAGAGACTTACATGAACTGATGTTAAGTGAAGTAAATAGAACCAAGAGAACACTGTACACAGCAACAACAAGATTACATTATGAGATGATTAATTGGGATTAACAATTCCAATAGACCTGGAGAGAACCATCTGAAACCAGAGAGAGGACTTGGGGACTGAATGTAGAGCACAACATAGTATTTTCATTTGTTGTTGTTTGCATGCTTTTTTTTTCTTTTTCATTTTTCTCCCTTTTGATCTGATTTTTCTTGTGCAGTATGATAAATGTGGAAATATGTTTAGAAGAATTGCAAATGTATAACCTATATTAGATTACTTTCTGTCTAGGAGACAGGAAAAGGTAGGGAGAAAAATTTGGAACACAAGGTTTTGCCAGAGTGAATGTTGAAAACTATCTTTGCATGTATTTTCAAAAATAAAAAGCTGTTATAAAAATTATATGATTCTATGAAAGGTAGTGAGCTGGTGACTCTTTTTCCCTGGATATATTAAGGTATAGTAGGTTTAGGAGAAATACTGCTCTGACCCTCATACTGGAGTTTCCTCAGAATCTCTTGGATTTGTATTGGGTATTGCTGCTAAGGTTTCACTCACTTAGAATGAGTTTTTCCTGGCTCCAGGAGGGAAGACCAAGATCATGATGAAGGAGCTGCCACCCAGAGGAAAGATAGGGGATCACCACAGAGTGAAGAGAAAGAATGAAGGACACCCAGAGACACAGCTATAAAACCAGATATATACAAAGGGAAAAAGAGAGGGGAAAAAAAGAGAGACACACATACAAGAGGGGGGTGGTGGAATAAATCTCTAGTCTTCATCCCAGGATGAGGTATAGAAAGTATTAAAGAATGAAGGATGTGATGATTATAATCACATACTGGTCAGAGTAGACGTGATACCTTAGATGATAATAAATTAGTATTTTCATAATTTAATTCAACATCCATTAATTTTACAACCATTTATGCTTACTATGAGCAAGAAATGCTAACCACTGATGATACAAAGACAAAAACAAGACTCCATATGCTCAAGGAGCTTATATTTATTTAACTTGAGGTTGCAGGAGAGTAGAGATACATAAAGATAATTAAATAAAAATTCATACAAAATAATTCTAGGAGATAAGATGAACATTAGATAGGGCATTCTAGGTGTGAAGGATAGCCTGAACAAGACACAAGGGCTGAAAATACACTGCCAAGAATGGGAATAACTTATTCCAGGCCAATCTGGCTAGAACACAGAACATATGAAGGAGAGTAATATATAATAAGCTTTAGCTGCTATTAGGTACCAACCGTATGTACAATATCAAGAGAGGTGGCAAATTTAGATAAGTCAAAGTTCCTATATTCATTGAGTTCTCAGTCTATTAGGTGATAAAAATCCTGACAGAAATAACTTAATAACATTCACAATCTATGGAAACATGGAACACAGTTTGCATGCATTTTCTCCCCACCTTCTATTTTCAGACAGAGAAAAGTTCATTGGACATTTGTTGAGGCAATTATAGATTTTTCCTGTTAGTAGCTGAGGTTTTCACCCTGTCCTCTGTCAAGTGATCAGAGAGAGTTTTTTTGTTTGTTTTGTTTTGTTTTTGTTTTTCCAATATGAGCTAGAAAAAGTAACAAATATAAAGTATGATGATGTGTCAAGAACTTGAATAAAGATAATGTAGTCAGGAGCCAGATGAGTTTCAGACTAGGAGTACATAGATTAGCAAGGGAAGTAGATAATCCTCTAGACATAGTACCTAACAGTACTTTCCAGCTGTAGAAAAAAAGAGCCTGCTGAATTCTGATTTTGGAAGAACACAAGCCCCAAACTACTCTTGAGAGCTGGTGGATAAGCAGAAAGCCATTCTACTTATCTGGAAATCTTACTGATTCTGTTTTAGTTGTCTTAGTATTAATTACTAGCTCAATTTAACATTTACTGTTTCAATGCTATCCTTTGTGATAATAGGTAATCCTTTGCATTGTGAGTTACAGAAAAATAGCCCTAGTTAAGGTTAAAAATCCCCAGGTTTCTGACTAGGTGGGACAAATGCAACAATGATAAATTACCAATAAAAATTCCCCATGATTCAAAACCTAGTCTGTGCATGTCCAGAGAGGCAGAAGCTACAGACAATTCACTCATTAGAGAATTATAAACTAAATATTATGTGAGATCCAAGGGTAAAAAGTTGTTTAGTGATAAAAGCCCAATGGTGAAGGTAACATTTGAGTTGGTCTTAAAGATTGGATGGAAATTCAATAGGCAGAATACAGTCCGGGCACAAGCATAATGTGACCAAACACATAAGAAAGTATAAGCCATGTTTTTTAGTATGGTTTGGCAAAAGAATAGTATGTGTGTGGAGGAGAGTAATATGAGATTAAGGCAGGTAAGGTAAGATGGAATCAGCTGACTAAAGGCTGTAAATTCTACACAGAAAAAGTCTGAAGTGTACTTCTAGGTAAGATGGGATTCATAGGTAATTGGAAATCAGTAAAGATTTTTGAGAGGGGAGTGGTATAATTAGATCTTTGCATAAGAAAGATTATCCTGTTAGTGATATGAATTGGGAAGAGATGGTAGAGGGAAGACTCATTAGTAAGTCCCTATAATAATCTAGGACAATTGGTAATCAGATGGAAGCAGTGGGAATTAAGAAGAGGGTACAAATTTAGGAGTTATTGCATAGATGGAATAGATAGAACATGGCAATGTTTAAATGATGAGGAAAAAGAAAGAATCAAAAATAATCCCAAGGTTCCAATCATTAAAAGTCTTTAAGAGAAGACCAGGTGGTCAGCCTTAGGGATGTTGCAGAGATGATTCTCCTTCAGGTATAGGTTGCACCAAATGACCTCTGAGATCCTTTCTAATGGTAAGATCCTATAGTTATATAAGTGGAAAGAGTAAGAGAAGGGAAGAGGTGCAGAGAGAGATAGCTGCATTCTTTTGTTGCTTCATTTAGTTTTCTGATGTCAAAAGTAATGAATAGGAATAAAGCCAAAGAAGAAAAATATTAGTATATATACTACATATTATATATATGGAAGAGATATTTGCATCAAAGCCTGATATGCAAAGTATAGATTGTCCCATAATTTTTAGTGAAGATGTAAGTTATTCACTAAAACTTTTGGAACAATTTGTGTATTGAAAATTGGTACAAATATTTAATACCATGAGCCAATCTCCAATAGATAAAGAGTCAAAGAATATGAAGAGTTTTTAAAAGAATTTGAAACTATAAATGGCAACATAAAAATCTGCTCCAAACCAATATGTCAAACTCCAAGAGAAATAGGGGCTACTAAACTGTATACAAGTATCCCTGTGGTAATATATTGATGTACAACACCCCCCCACACACACATATATATTAACATTATCAATATTTTGTTAAAGATTTCCCATTTTAATCTGGCTCTGGTAGGATTTGAGATTATAATGGGCAGTATGTTTCATATCTTTGCTCCAAACCACTAAGAATATAAGAAATACAAATTAAAACACCTCTGAAGTTTTCTTTATCTTATGCAAATGGATAAATGGAATGATAAAACATTAAAAATAAACATTAGATGAACTATCAGAGGAGAGAAACACTGATATTGGTGGAAATGTGTAATGTTCCAGCTATTTGAGTAGTATAGAATTTTAATTTTGAAAGGGTAGAAATGGCAGAATAGGAGCAGTAACTTACCTGAACTCTCTTTTCAATTCCCCTCCAAACAACTTTAAAATAATGCCTCAAATTGAATTCTGGACCAACAGAGCCAACAAAAGATCAGAATAAGACAATTTTCCAGCTCAAGACAACTTAGGGTTAGGAGCCTGGCAGGAGATATCTGTGAAAATCCAGAGCACAGTGTAGGCTTTGTTCCAGGATTGCCAGCAGTAAAATCTTGGAGTCAGTTCAATGGTGGGAGCAGCAGCTTTGGGAGGTCTCAGCCCATAGTCACACAAATGATCAGAAATTAGATTACAGAGCATCCTTTGCTGGCACTGAGTGCAAAACCCTTCTGCATTGCTTGTACACTGGCATTTACAACTGCAAGAGTATGGGAACCTTGGCTTCCTTTAAGTCCTAAGTGAAATCCTACTTTCTACTAGAAGCCTCACCTAATCACTTTTAATTTTAGCACCATCTCTCTGTTAATTATTTCTTATTTATCTTATATATAGCTTGCTTTGTATATGTTTGTTTGTACATTGTCTCACTCAGTAGACTGTAAGCTCCTAGAGGGCAGGGAACGTTTTTTGCCTTTATCTATAGCCCTACTTCTTAGCTTAGTGCCAGGATTATGGTAGGGACTTAATAAATGTCTCCTGATTGAACACTATTGAGTTTTATCTTATTCTCTTTCACTTAATTACCTAGGCTATCAGTACCTTTCAAAATATATGTTATCATTCTCCATATTTGTATCATTGACAAATTTGATAAGAATGCTATTTATGCCTTTCTCCAAACAACACAGGGTCTCACTGCTAAACATGTTACCCAAGTAACATGTTTCTCTGTTCAAAGATAGAAACAGAAGTCCAGTATACCAAAATTGTCATACACCCCATTTTGTGGTAACAGATAACTCAAAAGCAAGGGGGAACCCACTAATTAATTAACAGCTGAAAAGTATAGTATACAAATGCAATGAAATACAGTAAAGGGAAAATGTGGAATTCTGAAAAACAGTAATATATGCATGAATGGATGCAGAGGAATATAAACAGATCCAAGAGAACATATATACACTAACTAAAACAATATAAATGGGGAGAAAATCACTGAAAAGAAGTTAAATCTTGAGATGATTTGACTGGGATGAAAAATCAATAAAGAACATTGAAAAGAAAAATGGAGGTATCTCTTTCCTTTTATATCAAAGAGGCAGAGGACTATCAGGGCAGATGGGATAACTACTGGATATTTTTTGTTTGTTTTATTTTGTCACAAAGAATGATTCAGTAAAAGAAAGTTTGGAATTAATGTTATATAAATAAAAAATTTAATAAAACATTTTTTATTAAAGCTTTTTATTTTTCAAAATATATGTGTGGACAATTCTTCAACATTAGCCCTTGAAAAACCTTTTGTTCCAATTTCCCCTCCTTTCCCCCACACCCTCCCCTAGATGGAAATTATTCCAATACATGCTAAACATGATAGAAATATATATTAAATCAAATATACAGATACATATTTATTTATTTATTTTTATTTTATTTTTTTAAAAATTAATTTTATAATTATAAAAATTTTTGTTGACAGTACATATGCATGAGTAATTTTTTTGTAACATTATCCCTTGTATTCATTTTTCCAAATTTTCCCCTCCCTCTCTCTACTCCTTCCCCTAGATGACAGGCAACAATTACATGTGTTACAGTATAACCTAGACACAATTTATGTGTGTAAATCCAATTTTCTTGTTGCACATTAAGAATTGGATTCCAAAGGTATAAGTAACCTGGGTAGATAGACAGTAGTGCTAACAATTTACATTCACTTCCCAGTGTTCCTTCTCTGGGTGTAGTTGTTTCTGTCCATCATTAATCAACTGGAAGTAAGTTGGATCTTCTCTATGTTGAAGATATTTACTTCCATCAGAATACATCCTCATACAGTATCATTGTTGAAGTGTATAATGATCTCCTGGTTCTGCTCGTTTCACTCAGCATCAGTTGATGTAAGTCTCTCCAAACCTCTCTGTATTCATCCTGTTGGTCATTTCTTACAGAGCAATAATATTCCATAACCTTTATATACCGTAATTTACCTAACCATTCTCCAATTGATGGACATCCATTCATCTTCCAGTTTCTAGCCACTATGAAAAGAGCTGCCACAAACATTTTGGCACATACAGGTCCCTTTCCCCTCTTTAGTATTTCTTTGGGATATAAGCCCAGTAGTAGCAATGCTGGATCAAAGGGTATGCACAGTTTGATAATTTTTTGGGCATAATTCCAGATTGCTCTCCAGAATGATCAGATTCTTTCACAACTCCCACCAACAATGCATCAGTGTCCCAGTTTTCCTACATCCCCTCCAACATCCATCATTATTTGTTCCTGTCATCTTAGCCAATCTGACAGGTGTGTAGTGGTATCTCAGAGTTGTCTTAATTTGCATTTCTCTGATCAATAGTGATTTGGAATACTCTTTCATATGAGTGGATATAGTTTCAATTTCATCATCTGAGAATTGTCTGTTCATATCCTTTGACCATTTATCAATTGGAGAATGATTTTATTTCTTATAAATCAGGGTCAGTTCTCTATATATTTTGGAAATGAGGCCTTTATCAGAACCTTTAACTGTAAAAATATTTTCCCAATTTGTTACTTCACTTCTAATCTTGTTTGCATTAGTTTTGTCTGTACAGAAACTTTTTAGTTTGATGTAATCAAAATCTTCTATTTTGTGATCAATAATGGTCTCTAGTTCTCCTCTGGCCATAAATTCCTTCTTCCTCCACAGGTCTAAGAGGTAGACTAACGGACACATATTTATGCAATTATCATGCCGCACAAGAAAAATCAAATCAAACCAGTAAAGAGAGAGACAGAAGCAAAACAAAATGCAAGCAGAACAAAAAGAGTGAGAATGGTATGTTGTGTTCCACACTCTGTTCCCATGGTTTTTTCTCTGGATGTAGATGGCTCTCTTCATCACTGAACTGGAACTGGTTTGAATCATTTCATTGTTGAAGAGAGCCACGTCCATCAGAATTGATCATTTGCATCTTGTTGCTGTGTATAATAGTCTCCTAGTTTTTCTCATTTCACTTCGCATCACTTCATGTAAGTCTCTCCAGGCCTTTCTGAAATCATCCTCCTGATTTTTTCTTACAGAACAATAATATTCCATAACATTCATATACCACAATTTACTCAGCCATTCTCCAATTGATGGGCATCCACTCAGTTTCCAGTTTCTGGCCACTACAAAAAGGGCTGCCACAAACATTTTTGCACATACAGGTCCCTTTTCTTCCTTTAAAATCTCTTTGGGATATAAGCTCAATAGAAACACTACTGGATCAAAGGGTATGCACAGTTTGGTACATTTTTGAGCATAGTTCCAAATTGCTCTACAGAATGGTTGAATCTGTCCACAATTCCACCAACAATGCATCAGTGTCCCAGTTTTCCCACATCCCCTCCAACATTCGTCATTATCTTTTCCTGTCATTTTATCCAATCTGACAGGTGTGTAGTGGTATCTCAGAGTTGTTTAATTTGCATTTCTCTGATCAATAATGATTTGGAGCACCTTTTCATATGATATGACTAGAAATAGTTTCAATTTCTTCATCTGAAAATTATTTGCTCATATCCTTTGACCATTTATCAATTGGAGAAGGGCTTGAATTCTTATAAATTTGAGTCAATTCTCTATATATTTTAGAAATGAGGCCTTTATCAGAACCTTGAATGTAAGAATGTTTTCCCAGTCAATAAAACATTTTTTAAAATAAAGAAATGAGCAGACAACTTCAAATCCCAAAAGAAATCATTAGAGACTTTAAAAAATATACTACTAATCACATGTTGATATTGTTCATAAATTGATGTTCTTTCCACAACACTGAAAAGGTGATTTGACCTTGCAAAGTGGGGGCTATCTCTTCTTGGTTAATAATCTCTTGGAAGGTACTCAACTGAGATTTCTGCACAGCTGTTCCAGGACATCAGTTTGTTTGCTTCTAGACATTCAAACATTTGTGGATAAACTGAGATTTAAAACCAAGTATCACTCAGGCTGGTGAATTACTTTGGGTAAATGGCTGCCTGGGGCCATTATGGAACAAAATTAATATATTCTTCCTGGAGATTTTTACCTCTGTTAATATATCACACTTTTGAAATATTTTTAATAAGAGTAGCTTCATTGGTTAATTAGGTAAACTTTCTATAATTGGCCTGGTTAGACAATGTGGAAGATAACATTTGAAGGTTATAGTTGAATATAATATTTGAAGATTATAAGCATAGCTGCACTAAGTATGTGTGATAAACAATAGATAATAATACATCCATTGAATTTATCTATTCAAGAACCAGAAGATCGCTGTACACTTCAATGTTGTATGAAGATGTATTCTGATGGAAGTGGATTTCTTCAACATAAAGAAGATCCAACTCACTTCCAGTTGATCAATGATGGACAAAAACAACTAGACCCAGAGAAGGAACACTGGGAAGTGAATGTAAATTGTTAGCACTACTGTCTATCTACCCAGGTTACTTATACCTTCGGAATCCAATACTTAACGTGCAACAAGAAAATTGGATTTACACACATATATTGTATCTAGGTTATATTGTAACACATGTAAAATGTATGGGATTGCCTGTCATCTAGGGGAGGGAGTAGAGGGAGGGAGGGGATAATTTGGAAAAATGAATACAAGGGATAATGTTTAAAAAAAATTACTCATGCATATATACTGTCAAAAAATTATAAATAAATAAAATTTTTTTAAAAGTATCTATTCAATATGAGGCAGATTGAGAAAAGTTTGAGTTTTCAAAACTCAACAGAATATAAAGTGTTTTCTGGAGAGTAGGGACAATGACTCATTCATCTTTTTATTTCTCATAGAACTTAGCACAATAGGTTTGTTCATAGAAAGCTCTTAGTGAAAGATTGTTGGAAAAAATGCATTAATTTTTTTTTACACGTAAACTATTTGACACATCATATCCCAGCCCAGTCACCTTAATTTAAATCTGGCCTCAGACATTTACTAGATATGTGACACCTGAGTGATTTAACCCTTGGTTTCCTCATCTGTAAAATAAGCTGGAGAAATATTTGGCACTCCAG
The DNA here is from genome assembly GCF_048593235.1 of Sminthopsis crassicaudata. Lineage (NCBI taxonomy): Eukaryota > Metazoa > Chordata > Mammalia > Dasyuromorphia > Dasyuridae > Sminthopsis > Sminthopsis crassicaudata. Next base: position 500,775,356 of record NC_133619.1, on the reverse strand, counting down.
TATCTTTGCCAAGAAAATCTGAAATAAGGTTACAAAGAGTCACAAGATTGAAAAATGAATAAACAACAAAAATACGTTAACTGACCCTTAATTAAATTTACAGTATAATTCCAATTTGGCTATTATATTTTTGGATATAATGTACAGTTGTAATTGCTTTTGCCATTATTTAACTTAACATTTTTTTCAACAATTTTCACTAGTGATTTGGTCTATAGTTCTTTCTCTGCTTCATCTATTCCTTGTCTATAAAGCCAATGTGATCACTCTCATTTCTTGCTATTTTTTCACAATCTTTTGTGATTTGAACAGGTAGTTTTTGATGTGGGAATTATTTCCTCTTGGCTGCTATCAAGTTTACAATTTTGACACTGAAGCTGTATAATTTGGCAACTAAATTTCTAGACTCAAATTCAGGATTCTCTATCAGATTCAGCAAATTTTATCAAATTACATTCTTTATGTTTTTAATATTTGTTGGCAATTCTCTTGTATGATTTCCTGGAAGAAGGCATTCAACATCTGTAACTAGAGAGAGGACAGTGGGAACTGAATGTGGACCACAACATAGTATTTTGACTCTTTTTGTTGTTATTTGCTTGCATTTTTTTTTCTTTCTCATTTTTTCCTTTTGATCTGATTTTTCTTGTACAGCATGATATTTGTAGAAATATGTACAGAGGAATTCTACATATTTAACATATATTGGATCACTTGCCTTCTAGAGGAGGGGATAGGGGAAGGAAGGGAAAAAATTAGAACACAAGATTTTGTAAGAGTGAATGTAAAAAATTATCCATGTATATATTTTGAAAATAAAAAGCTTTAATTATAAAAAAAAGAACATTGTCCACTGGAAAACAGAAAATTCCTAATGCATGTGCCAAGTGCTGCACAGGATTCAACCAGGAGTTGGGAGGCTGGGGGCAAATCCAATCTGATATGAGAGGGCAAAAATTGAGAGACTATTTAGGTGCAAGGTATAGAAAATTGCCAAATTTCTGGGTATTTGGTATCAGATAAAGAGCAAGCCTGCCCCACACATGCAGCTATGTGTAAATATGCAGATTAATGTTTTTGATTAAATATGGATGTGGTGCATTTGTGGGTGATGACAAGCTCAAGGGTATAACCATCTCTGTGTGTGGTAGGTGGGGGTGAAAGAATAGAATAGATCATGGGAAATGAGTAGATTGAGGGAATGGGTGGTTAAGGTGTTTGAGGGAGAGTCAATAAAGTATGCTGAATTATATTCTAGTGTTAGGGCAGGAGTTGGGAGAGGAGAAAAATTTTGATCATGTATCAAACTCATAGAGTCATGTTGGTAGACAACAGATCAAATTTTGATTAGTTAACAGATTTGAATAGCAGAAACCCTTAAGGAGGAAGGATTTTTGAGTGAGGAAGGTAAAGGAAGAACCTGGAAGTGGTGATGAGGAGCAAAGAGCATTCTAACTCTCTTCCCTTGACTGGTGAGCCAAGGGGAATGAGTAATATGATCGGATGCAAGAATCTTCCTCTGACCTCATGCCTTGTGACTTCCATTTTTTTGCTGGTACAGTATGTCCCTTGAAGGAAGGTAGCAAGGGAGTTTTTATTTACCATAAAACAACTTCCATCTATGCCAGCAAAAGTTAACCTATTCTTTCTGCTGCCAATTTGACCTCTCAACTAGGATGCAGAGTATCTCTGTACAAAGGGGAGCGACCTTCCCTTTAATCTCAAGCCTTCCATCTCCTGTTCCCTTGAGGGAAGAGGGAAAGTTAATGTTAAATAGGACTTCTTTCTTTTGCCTTGCAGTTCTGATTTCTATCCCCTGCAGAGCCCTTTCCTGCCTAATCGCTACCCTTCTGAGGGAAGAGGAATATTAAAATGGGAGCTCCCATTTGACTGTGTGCCTCCCTTCTCATACCACAATTGCCTGCAGCCCAGTGATCTCCTTTTGGAAAGAGGAGTTACGTCTTCCACTCACTACAGTGACTTCAAAGGCCATTTAATTAAACCCTAATATGACCAAAATTCCCTCTAGAGTATCCCCAAAATAGTGGGGATATTGTTCAATCTCTCTATTCAACTGCCTGCAATAAGTGAGAGCCTGAGACTACCTTAAGGAGATTATTCCATTTTTGTACAGCTCTACTTGTTAGGAAGTTTTTCCTGATATCAAGTCTAAATTTGCCTCTCTTAAATGTCCACTTAATAGTTACTGATTGGTTGAGTGTCCTTGAGAAGAGTTTGCACTACACCCAATGTAGGGAAAACCTGTTTGTTGCTTCCTAAGGTCCAGAAGGCTACTGGAGCCAAAACAAAAATAAAAACAAAAACAAACAAATAAACAAACAAACAAAAAAAAACCCCAAAACATTTCAGAGCTTTGAATCCCTATTGAGGAATTATAATTCCAGAAAAATAAAGCCTTTCTTCTCCACTTGGGTCAAGTGTCTGAAGCCACTATCGGGGCTGAGGGTTCCAGGCTGCCTTCTAGAGAGTCCTTAGGGGCTCCAGGGAAAGGGGGTGAGAGGGGGCTGCTCTTTGGGAAAATAATGAGGCAATTAAAGGAGTCAAAGAACAGTTCCAGATGTGCCGTTTTACTGCTGAGATAATGCCCATATAATGCTAATAAATATGCACTTTGGGGAGAGAGGTGGAACACAGCTGCTGCAGCTGTCAGGCTTCTGCTATTACCCGGCTTCTGCTATTACCCAGCTTCATGGTTTTGAAGTCAGCTGGGTTGGACTCAATGAAGTCAGTTCAATGGCCCAGCCTTGGGTTCACCGCCTTTGTCAGGCAACATCCTGGAGCAGAGATCTTTGATGGAGAAAGTCTCCATGATATCTTAAGGCAGCAGTGAGGAATGAGGAAATGCTTTCAGGGTTTGGACTTTCTGGGACCTTCCCCACCAACACTGTCCAGAGAGGGTAGGCTCCCCCTGCAAGTTCCCTAGTGAAAGCCACCTGGTTCACCCCATCCATGGGAATGGCTCCTGCCAGCTGGACTGAATTCCTTTGTGGTCCCTGGCATATTAGACTGAGAAACTGACCTCCTGGCACACAGTGCCTGAGCTGGCATTATACCAGAGGGGGCTTTCAGATGAACGGGCAAGGACAGAGAGGCACTGGGCCAGAACCCCTGGCACTTACTTCCATCTATTTAGTTCCAAGGGTCCTCAAAGCACCATCTTGCCCTACCCCGTCCTGTTGTCAGGGAAGAGACACAAATGACCATAGTCAATCAATAGCAAGAAGAGAACTCAGGCGTCCTGCTTCTCATGAGGAGCCTCCCCATCAAGACTAATCTCCCTGTCCTGGCTCTCTCACTCTAAGCTGCTCTTCTTTCATTCTCCCAAGGAGCCCCCAGCTCCCCTCTTATCTGGCATCTCTCCCAGGTGTCCTGAGCTGCTAGGTCTCTCCAAGATTGCTAGGCCTGATAGCAGCACTGACAGCTCTTGTCACAGGCCCTGGGGGCCTTATTAGTGCTGGGAGAGGCGAGGACAACTTAATTCAGCTCTCCAGACACCGAGCTGCCTGCAGCTGCTGGTGGGGGAGGGGGGAGAGGAGGGGGACAGAGCAGGGCCAAAGCAGAAAGCTGGCCTGAAGCTCTGACCGGGCAGGGCAGAGAGGTGGTCTGAGGAGTCCCCACCTGCCTCCTCCCCCACTCTCTTTCAGCCTGCCCTTCAGAGACAAAGACGGCAGTGTTTCTCGCTCCCACTCTCCCACAATCCCAATCCCCTCTCTCAACTGTTCTTCCAACGCTGACCTCTCCATTCCCCCTCAACTCCCCTTCCCCTAAGCCAGAAAACAGGCCTGATGGCAGCTAAATTGCCCTGGGATGAGTGATGCCAGGCAGTGATGGGACTTACTTGGAAGGAGGAGGAGGAAGAAAGGGAACTCCTGATGAGATCTCCCTAATACCTCCTTGGGACAGGGATAGGAACACAGGACCAGCGGTTCTCCTTTAGCCCCATGATCCCGTCCTGCGGGCAGCAGACCTAACATTTCTCCCAGACAGATACTCTCAAACTAGGAAAATAAGTCCAGCAACTCCCCTTCCCCATTTACCCCCATGAAGTTGTAGGATGAAGAGAGTAGCAAGATTGTAAGTATTGGATTTAGAAAGAGAAAGGAAGGAAACAACCAATTATGAAGCACCTACTATGTGCCAGATATTATACTAAGCATTTTGCATTTAATTTGATCCTCATAATAACCCAGGGGGTTATCTTTACAGCTGGAAACTTGAGGCAGAGATTGTGACTTGCTCAGGGTCTCCTGTCTGAAGCCATATTTGAACTCAGATACTTCTGACTGTACTCCTGGCTGCCCAGAGATCCTAGGTTTGAATCCTAGCTCTGAATTTGGAGCTATACCCAAGCGCTATCAAATTGTGCATAACCTTTGACCCAGCAGTATCTCTACTGGACCTGTATCCCCAAAAGGTCATAAAAAAGGGGAAAAAACCCACATTGGAAAAATGTTCATAGTACCCCTTTTTGTAGTGGCAAAGAACTGAAAACTAAGTGGATGGCCATCAATTGGAGAATGGCTGAATAAATTGTGGTACATGAGTGTTATGGAATACTATTGTTCTGTAAGAGATGACCAGCAGGAGGATTTCAGAGAGATCTGGAAAGACTTATATGAACTGATGCTGAGTAAAGTGAGTAGGACCAAGAGATCATTGCACACAGCAACAAGATTGTGTGATGATCAACTCTGATGGGCATGGCTCTCTTCAACAATGAGGTAATTCCAACAGACTTGAAATGGAAAATGCCAGTCATATCCTGAGAGAGAACTGTGGAGACTGAGTGTAGATTGAAAAATAGTATTTTCACCTTTTTGTTTGTTTGCTTTCTCTTTCTCATGTTTTTTTTTCCTTTTTGGTCTGATGTACATGACAAATATGGAAGCATGATTAAAAGAACTGTTCATGTTTAACCTATATCAGATTGCTTGTTATCTTGAAGAAAAGGGAGGGAAGGGAAGAAGGGAGAAAAATTTGGAACATTAAGTTTTATAGAAATGTATGTTGAAAACTATCTTTATATGTATTTAAAAATAAAATACTATTGGGGAAAAGTTCACTTAAAAAAGTAATATGCAAACTCTAAAAAAAAAAAAGAGAGAGAGAGAAATGCTCTGTCATTTATTTATTACTTGTGTAACATTTGCCAAGTCCTGTCTCTTTAAACCTCAGTTTTCCCATTTGTAAAATAAGAAGTGTTATTTCCTGCTTTCTAGAGCCCCCAGGTTGGGGTGGTAAAATATACCATTGCTTTCTAGTGTCCCCATGCCGGGGTGATTAAAAAAATATATATATAATAATACATATTATTATATTAATAATAACTATTAATTTATTGATATTAAGTTATAATAGAATAAATATAACATATAATATATAATTTATATAATTTTCATATGTGGTATATATAATATGTAAATTATATATAAATAATAAATATAATTTATAAATATTTTAAATATATTATATATATAATACATAAAAATATAGTGGAGAAGTGATGAGGCATGGTAGAAATATGGAGTTCATTTATTCCTAGTTCTTTCCTCTTTTCATACCCTCATACCCTTCTATAACAAAAATAACACTGGGCATGCGCCCATACTGAACACGTGGGCCCACATAAACAACTTGCTATCGCATGTAGTTTGCCACTTGGTATCACTCTTGCACCTGGCATCACTCTGTTTCAATCACAACACAGGTTGTCACCGCCCCCTGACTTCTCAGGAAGGCCCAGAGCCCATAGGGGAGATGGGGAGCTGAACCAGACACTGTCAGCAGGTTCCCTCTGGGCTGAAGGGCCTTATACTCACCCAGAGTTCCCACCGTTTGTGACCCTCTACAGAGAGGCTGTATTAAATGGCTTCTAAAGTCCCTTCTAAGTCTAAATCTTAGACTGTTAGAACAGTAACCAACCCATTAATTCCTATCTTTTTTCTTTTCCTTCCCTGAAATCTTGATCAAAATTTAGCTCCCCTAAAAAAGACTGCACAAAGGAGATATTTTGAAGGGAGGTTTGCATTGTCTCCTGAATCCTTACTACCACCAGCTGAAAAACCACTGTAGCTGAATGACAGAACTCTCCACCCTACTCCCAGAGGAACTCTGTGGGCAAGAAAAATGAGAGATTACCTATATTAGCTCCTCAACCTCAACCTTCTGGCCCCTTCAGAGATCTTTTAAGTTGAAGCTGAGACCTTGATCTCAGGTTGCCTATCTGTGAAATGAAGAGAATTTTTCACTCCTTTCTCTTCCTCTACCTTTCCCAACCATAGTGTCTTGTCCCAGGAGCATCACTCAAGACAGAACTTCCACCCAGCACTGGATCCAAAGAAGGGAACAAAGGTTCAGGGAAAATTATTCTGGCTCCTTTTCTGAGCTACAGGATACCTGGAACAAAAGGCATCTGAGCTATGTACCAGAAGCTCTCTCCCCCCTTCTCTTTTCCAAGGTAGGACTTTAGGGCCCTAACCAGCTCTCTGACACTCTGTCCTTCTTTGTACTTTTGCTTAACATCTCAGAGTAAGGAGGGTGAAGGGGAGGGGGGAAGAGAAACACATGGGAAGAAGAGAGGGAAGGTAGGCACATGCAGGGCAAACCTGGTTTATAACTCCAGAAGAAAACTAAGAAAACTCTTCTGGAAAATTCTGTAATTCTAGACAGGAAAAAGGCCAGACTCGGGCTAGGCTGAGCTGAGCTGGCAGGAGTTCAGGCCCTGGATGCAGAGAGGCCCCGGTGTATGAAGGGGAAGAATGCAGAATACTCGGGATGCCAGCAGAGAAGGCATCTCACAGGGGCTCCCTCCAGCAAGGGGTTCTCAGGCTGACTTTCCCTTATTCTCAATCCTTCTTTCTTCTCCCTTGGTCTCAGTTTTCTCCCACTACACTGAATCTCTGTGTAGGGTGTTAAATAAGTGCATAATCATTAGAAAAAATCAACTGAAAAATAAGGAAAAATTATCTTTGAGCCTCTTTTCATCACTCCACCCCAACCCCCCCACCTCTATTGGTCACCAGTTTCTCTGCTCCCCAAACCTCCCCTCCCTTTCCCACGCCAGTTCTAACTGTTGTCAAAACTAAGTTCAGGGCAGTGATCGCTGGAAAGAAAAGGTGATAGGGGGAAAAATGTCTGGAAATAGGTTGGAGCTACTAGTCAAAGAGTAAGGCTGGTGTGTTTGGAGAGGCCCAGAGGCTGGGGCTAAGGGAAAAACTGGCCAGAGAAGACAGGAAGATAAAAGGGGTGAGGAAGACAAAGTGGCGTCTCCCCCATCAGAGGCCTGAGATGGAAGAGGAGATTGTCTCCAGAACCCGCTCCCTTTGGCCCCAGTATCCTGCTCCTTTCCTGACCCCTGCTGTTCAGATCAAAGTGGGGACCCTTCCCCTTGCTCCACCCCTTAAATTGAAAAAGGGTTACCACTCCTAGGGCCTCAGTGACTGCTGATGGACAGATGGTAATAGCTTCCTGACTGCTGAAAGGTGGTTCGGGCACTGGTTCAATATAACCTCCTTTCCTACAATCCCCAGCACTTTAACTCCATTCCCACTAAGTTCCAGGGCAGGAATATCAATATCTACTATAGACTGCCTTGTTCTTGTATTCTCATGGATTTTCTAAAAAAGGAGTTCTTAACTGGGGCGGGAATCCATGGAATAGATCACTGAATTCAAAAGGGAAAAAAAGTGACTTTGTTTTCACTAACCTCTAAATGAAATTAACCATTTACTTTAACTATAAATGTAGATAATAAAACTTTATTCTAAGAAGGGGTGCACAGACTTTACCACATTACCTAACAAGGTCCATGACTTGGAAAAGGTCAAAAAGCTCTGCTTTGGGGAGAGTTCTGACAGGTTAGGGTTTGGGAAACCATGAGGAATGGTCCCATAGGACCATATTGTTTCTTTTCTTTAGGCTACTTTCCTTAATATCTACACATGCTTTTTTCCCTCTTCCCTTGGGCAGAGCCATCCTCTCAAACTTCAAAGTTTAGCTTCTTCATCTGTAAAACAGTTAACATTTGTACTTACTACCTACTCAACAAAGTTATTGTGAGGAGAAAGTGATTTGTAAACCTTAAATAGTTATATAAACATGACTTTTTATTGTTTTTCTGGGCCTGATTATGGAGTTTAAATTAATGGGAAAGAGAGGCAAATGGAGGAAGAAGGAAAATAGTTTAAGCATTTCCTCCCTCAGTCTCAGAAATGGAATGACGGAATCAAATCAACAGCACTGATGGGATATCCATGTGTAAGGAATGGTCTAAATATTGCAGGAAGAAAAATAAGCATGTAGTATTCTCTTGTCTTCAATAAATAACAGACCAACTAAAGGACTCAGAGGTTAGAACTAGGGTAGGGAAAAGGGAAGAAAGAAGAAAATATAGTCACTACTATTACAAAAAATTATAGTATTTGAGAGTTGGAAGGGACTTTTCTACCTTAAACATGAATCTCCTATACATCATCACCAACAAGTGATCAAGCTTCTGTTTGAATAACTCCAGTAAGGAGATACATGGCTCTAATTGTTGGGAATTTTTCTTCTGTGTTAAGTCAAAATCTATCTCCCTAAAACTTTTATCAAATAGTTCTAATTTTGCCCTTTGTGCACTCATAGAACAAATCTAATCTTTTTCTGATAATTAAATACAGTAAGCAAATGTCTGTTAAGATCTCTCTCTTTCCTTTTAAATTTCATGCCTCTTCTCTTCCCTAAACACATTTAGTTGCTTCTAAGATGGCATGAACTGTAGCTGTTTTACTATCTTGGTTGCACTTTCAGTGATACCATATAGTAGGTGGATATCAATGTTTTTCCTGAAATATGGAACCCAGATGAACATAACATTCCAGATGTGGTCTGGAAGGCACACATATAAATTCATTTTCACAACATGTAACCATAGAAACAACTACCATGCAGAATTCTTTTTCTCTCTTTCAATCCATGTGTATAAAAAACTTTCTCTATATATGTATACATCCACATGTAAGAATCCAACATTTTATGAAATAGAAATGTTTTTGAAAAGTCATGTAAATTGAAGTTTTAAAGACTGAATCATATTTTAAATGTATTTTTGGATAGTCTCTTCTAAAATGTAAATTGTTATCCTTTAATTATATGACTTTGGATTTTCTGATTCAGGGTTTTCTAAAACAGAACACATATGCACACATAAATACTAAGCAAGTGAATTGCTGAAGAAAAGGGTGCCATGCATTATAAAGAAAAAGAGACTGTGCAAGAAGGAAGCTAGGAGAACAGGAAAAATTGGAGTACAGTACAGTGAAGTCAGTAAAGACCATAGAATCATAAGGGAATAAAGAAGCAATTAGCATTTATTTATTTTTAATGCTTCAGTCTTTTTTAAAAATTAATTTATTTTTGACACACATTGCTTTATGAATCATGTTGGGAGAGAACAGACAGAGCAAAATGGAAAAACCATGGGAGAGAAGAAAAAAAAAAAAACAGAAAAAAGAAGTGAACATAACATGTGTTGATTAACATTCACTCTCTTTTGTTCTTTTTCTGGATATAGATGCAATTTTCTTTCCATAATCTATTGGCATTGCTTTAAATCACTGAACTACTGAGAACAGTCTTTCATAGTTGATCATTGCACATTTTTGCTATTATTGTGTACAATGTATTTCTGCTTGTTTCACAATAACTATTTATTAAGCACCTATTATGTACCAGTTAATGTACATAACTCTTTTATAAATCTTAATTGATCCTCACAACAATTCTGTGAGAATTATCATCCCCATTTTACAGTTGAAGAAATTGAGGCAAACAGAAGTTAAGTATTAGCCTAGAGTCACAAACGTACTAAGTATCTGAAGCCAGACTTTAACTCAGGTCTTCACTCCAGACCTAAAACTCTATCCACTAAAACACAGCTGGTAATCAAAATATCACAGACTTAATGGTGGAAGGGACCTTTAGGACCCAACTGACTAATCTTAAACATGAGAACACCTTAGGTTAACTGACTTGATCAGGGACACACAGTTAATAAGACTTCAAAAGTAACTTTTGAATTGCGTTTAAAGGAGACAGGCTCTAAAAAGGAGAGGGAAAGCTGTTCCAAGATAGTCATGTATGGAAGAAAGTGGGTAAGTTGGAGGGATAGGAAGCAAATAGTGAGCAAAATTTACCTGGTTAAACCAAACTGAATGGAACTGGACCATATGGGGAGAAAAGACCTGAGAGCTGGAAGATTCTTTTTTTTCCACTCTTTTAAATACTAAACAAAAGCAATGGGAAGCCTTGACTGAAACTTGATCTGAATCTTGCCTCAGACCCAGTAGCATCTATAATTATCCCATTTCTAGATCATTCTCCTATATTCTGGAGTTGTCTGTGATGGTCTGAGGCTGTAGGCCTAGAGATACTCCCAAAATATCAGACATAACAAGGGTGAAGACCAGAGTGGTCCTCAAACCTATGACTTCAGCCTTCCTCTTTCTGCAGAGAACGTAAAAACCTCCTTAGCCCTGCCCCCAACAGTTAAGGCAACTGAGACTGTGAGGCTGGAAATGCTGGGATGTCTGGTGATTAAGAATAGCAGAGCCAAGACCCTGGTCTGGGATACAAGATGCTTGCCACCTCTTAATTAGCTCAGCAAGCAAAAGGAGACAGCATGGAGTACTACTGCCCTCTGGTGACTACCTCAAAGCTTACATCTGGCTTCACACAGTCCACCAACCACATTCACTGTACAAATATATGTGCTTGATGGACTCCTTAATATAGGATTAACAAAGTAGGCACCATTCATGCTTAAATACCAAGAGCACCAATATTGGGGAAAGAATGATGGAGAAAGGGTGTACTAATTATCTGTACTATTCCTTTGCAACTTGTCATTCACCTTATGATGTTTATTCTCATGTTATTATTGAACTCTTATACCAAAGACATGAAGTATCTGAGATGTAAAAGACAGTGGAAGCTATAATTCACTTAGGGGTAGGAAAGGGCAGGCAGAAGGTCCAGCATAAATATGAAATTATACATGTGTAGGGCATGAATAGTTACTGCTGTGCAGGCATATAGAGGCATGTGTGTAATGACCTTATGGATGACACTGTATAAATATATGTATGACACTATATATATATATATATATATATATATATATATATATATATATGACACTGTATAAATATATATGTGTGTGCATGACACATGTCTGACATTAAATCATGGAATGTTAGAGCTGAAGAGGACCTAAAAAATCATCTTATTCTATGCATTTAACTTAGAAATGAAGAAACTTGAGGTCAGAAAGATTAAAAATCTTGCAATTGAACGACAGAGGTAGGACTAGAAAATGCTATCTGTTGAGTCTCCTTCCATTGTTCTCTTCTCACAACACATGCAAACAATAAAGGGTAGACAAATCACACTTCATCTTCCAGGTAATTGAAGTCCTCACCTAAAAGTTTTCATCATTCTTCAAGTTCTAACCAAAGCCACCAAGGTGTCCATCATACAAAAGATCTCAAACCAAATGGGGGCATGACCTCAAACCCAATTTACTAGAACTCACTAATTTTTTGTTTGTTTGTTTGTTTGGTTTTTTTCCCTAGTAAATTTATTTTTAATGCACATTGCTTTATGAATCGTGTTGGGAGAGAAAAATCAAAGCAAAAGGGAAAAACCATGGGAGAGAAAAAAAATCCCAGAAAACATAAGGGAACACAGCAAGTGTTAACATTCAGTCTTCTTAGTTCTTTTTCTGGATACAGATGGCATTTTCTGTCCAAAGTCTTTTGGGGTTGCCTTGAATCACTGAACCACTGAAAAGAATCGAGCTTTTCATAGCTGATATTCTTGCTCTTATTGTGTACAATTCATCCTGTTCTGCTTGTTTCACTCAGCATCAATTCATGTAAATCTTTTCAAAATCAGCTTGTTCATCATTTTTTATTCACTAATTTATTTCTGCATAATTTGGGAGCTGGGTTGACACAGTGAGTCCCTTTGTTGGTAGGCCTCTATTTTCTTAGGTCAGTACCCTCGCTAGAAAATCTCATGTTCTCTAAGGCTACTCTTTTATCTTTGATGAGGGTTTTTTTTTTTTTTTCCTGCTCCTAACCTAAAGGATTATAGGATCAAGAGAAGATTTGAGAGATGATTTGGTTCAACCCCTCATTTTACAGATAAAGATACTGAAACCCAACCAGGTGCATCAACTTGAGCATCTATGACAAAGTAAAGAGTGGGGGGAGAGAAGAGAGGGAGTCAGGGATGACCTGTAAATGAAGGCAATTTCAAAATAGAAATTCCATCTAAATAAATAATAAAGCTCCCATATAGACCATTGTGAAGAACACTATTCATCTGGACTTCTAAGTTTGGGTTATGTTGACATCATTATATAATTCTATATTGAAAACCTTTAATTTTTTTAAGGATGAGACTGTATTAGCATGAGTACTCCATTTACTGATACAGAATTCAACTCCACCAAAGTTTTAGTAGTCAGTTTTTGTGAATTGCTGGAGCTAAAACAAACAAACAAACAAAAAAAAAAACCTGGTGGAAAATGTCCTATAATTAGCTTCTCTACATTTAGTATTTGAGTTCTCAGAGGAATGGCCTAGAGCCCACCACAGGGACTATACCTGAAACCATTCCCCTAGGGAAGACTTGTCAGATCTTGATCAAGAATCAGTGACCTCCATACTACACTGGGACACCAAGGTAAGTCCATTCTTTTCAAATAGCCAAATTTAGAAGTTAAGAGCATCAGGTCTGATACTTACTTAGTGACCAAGTGGATAAAAAGTGGCCTTAAGAGTCAGGAACTCCTAAAATAAAATCCTGCCTCAGATACTAAAATGTGTGACACTAGAAAAGTCATTTCCCTTCATCTTAGTTTCAGTTTCCTCATCTGTAAAATGGGAATAAAAATAGCACCTGCCTCACAGGCTGATTGTAAGGATCAAAGAGGTACATGTATAAAGTACTTGAAAGATTTAAAGTGCTATCTAGCTTTTATTATTTAATCTCTTGAACCTCAATTTCCTCACCTGTAAAATGAGATTAATATCTCAATATAGTAACTCTATAGTTGTGAGAATCAAATGAGATCACGTACATAAAACATTCTGCAAACTCTAAAGTTTTATGTAAACATTATTGTTATGTTATGACTACCAGTTTCCCAAGTGCTTCAATCACATATCTCCCTGATTTAGGATTTTTCTTCCCTCATTTCCCTATTATATTAGATCAATCTAACTCCATTTCATTTACTGTTTTTAATAATGCTTTTTCCTTTTCTCAAAGGATGTCTATTTTTGTATCTCCAGCTCTCACAATGCAGTACTTTTATTCAGAAGAATGCAGATTTTATTTAAGATACCCCAAATATGGTCGGGAATTAAGCAAATGTGAAAGCTTATTCATAAAACTAAAGCCATTTTCCATACAGGAGACGAACAACTCTGAACAATTATATACTATGGTAATGGACACCATAGAAACCGTGAAGAAGAGGGCTCAGAAAGATGTTTGTGTTAGCGGCACACAGGGAGCATGTAACAGCTGCACTGGGGGGGTCCTTTCCTCCCATTAAGCTACCACTTCTTTAGCCCTTGATTCAGTCAAAAGTAATTTGAGGTATATCTGGCTACAAGAAATAAGCTGACTCTAGCTAGGACTGAATGAACAAAAAAACCAACAGAATCTGCATTCCTGAAGGAGCACAAGATGGCTGTTTTCTTTCTTCAGACATAAAGGGGGAATCTGGCTTCAAATCAGATCCAATCAAGAAAAAAAAAAAAGAAATAGAAATACCTACATAACTACAGATTTGCAAAGGCACAGTGAAGATTGGGCACAAACAGCAATACTACTTTAGCACTGAATAGTTAAGTTCTTTTATATCTATTAACTCATTTGAAACATTCTACCACTGCTTCTTGAATTCCTTTTCCCTTTCCCCTTTCCCCTTGCTTCATTTTTCCTTAACAAAATATCCGATATTGCCCCTTTTCCTGAGTCCTGTAGCTCATAATTGCTATTGAAATAGTTCTCTGTCTCTAGCCCTCTTTCACCCTCATTAAGAATTCCTTTATTTTTCAGTGTGTATGGAAAGCCCAAAGTAGCAGACTGTTTGAAGAATGTTAAAGAGAAGTTTACAAGAAGAGGAGAGTGACTAATCCCTTGAAGAAGATCCCTAATAGTTCATGCAATCAAACAATCCCTATAGGATGAGTGAGCAATCTCAGCTCGGCTGCAAATTTTGAGAAGCATTATAGAAGCCATTCCTGCATTTCCTTTCACTTCCTCTTTATGGAAGGAATTCAAAATAGTACAGCAAATACCAAAAACAAACAGTAGGGCTTTAAGAAGATAGGCTTTGAATTGGAACAGTCCAGATGATCAGAGAGGGAAGGACATAGAACTCAAAGCCTGAAAAACAGCAAGGATGAGGGTGCCAGAAGAAAAGACCATGATGCTCATATTTAAAGCCTTAAATGGCATACCCTCATAGACATCAAGGTAACCTGGAAATCTGGTAAGGATGAGTTCCTTACTGTAGAAATAGAGAAGTCTAATACTCCTAAGAGGTCCTGGTACATAAGGGAAACAATTGAGAAGCCATATGAATACTGTTTGCCCAGCACAGCAGACACAGGCTACGCCATGATGGGCATTCAAGCATAAGAACTTACCTGATTAGAAGCACATAGTTTAAATAAGAATTTTATTATAGGGAGAATATAGCTCTTGTTCTTGTTTCTGTCTTTGGGGATTACCTGCATTTAATTCTTCCCACTTACACCTGTCTTCAGAGCTTGGCTGGGTTCTTCCATTCCAATAAAATGAGAGGGTAATGCAGACCCTCAAAACAAGCATCTCCACATTGTCCTGACCTTAAGCTTTGTTTTACATAAGAGAATCTGAAACAACTGAGATTCTTCAACCCATATATAATGTCTCTTGTACATTCAGATGCTGAATTCTATTCCACAGAGAGCCAACTTAGCAAGCTCCTCAAACTTCAAAGTCAAAGTACCTAGAAAATGATGAAGACTTCTTTCAGAGTCATCTTTTGAACCCTCTTGCTTTGAAGAATACTGACTCCAAGGGAACAAAGCCAATGGGGCCAATGAAAAAATGGTCCAGTTTTTCTATACTGGAATCTCTTTAGTACCTTAATTTAATTTCAGTCTTTCTCTGGGATTTCCAGTCCTAGACGTGATAAAGAACGCACAAAGAAGTGGGGCAGCTTGCAAACCAAGTTAAGTTCCTGCTTCTCAGACCCCAGAGGAGGTAGGATCAGCTGCTGGGCATGCAGATGGAGAGGAAGGTAACGGGTCTTTTCCTTTTCCAAACCCAGTTTCTTCAGGATGCCAGAAGATAGCTTCTGTAAAAGGGAAAGAGAGTACTTTTAAAAGGGTGGAGAAGGGGCAGCTAGGTGGCACAGTAGATAGAGCACCAGCCCTGAAGTCAGGAAGATCTAAGTTCAAATCTGGCCTCAGACACTTATTGTGGAATGCACAACCCATGAAAATGCCAGAAAGCAGACCAGCTGTTCTTACATGCTCAGAGACCATGAAAAGTGACAGAAAGAAAGACAAACAGATACCGGTATTCTTACAAACTGAAGTTCTCTCCAGAGGAGAATGGAGAGAGACTTGAGTGATTTATTATCATTAATAGTACCCTTAAATGCTTTCTAACCACAATATTGCTAAGGAAACACAAATGAAAACAAAAAGTAGATAAATCAGTCAGTGTATGAAAAGACTGTGAGAAAGTTGTGTTCAAGAAGGAACTTTAGCATTCTCAGATAAAATGTCTTTCCTCCTTTCTATGCAGGTGCCTTAATTCTGCTCTCATGAGAACTCAGTATTCCTGAAGCTTCCCGGCCTCTGCCAGCCAATGAGCAGTCTGGAATTAGGGTTTGTGCCAGGTCAGAATAACACGAATTACTGCAAAGTGAGTGCAGATTGAGCAGGCCAGAAAGCCTGGAAAAGTACAGCTTAAAAATAGCAAGCTATACACAGACTTGGTGATTACATCACCAAGGCAGGTGTGATTACCTGGGAGGTCACAACTTAACACTTTCTGACTGTGTGACCCTGGTCAAGTCACTTAACCCAAACTGACTCAGGGAGAAAAAAAGGGTGGAAGAAACACATCCTCAAGTAGCTGGAAGGGCCTGAGAATCTCTGCTTTGAAGACATCACTCCTAAAAATCTTCATAGGAGACAGAGCAGTTGTTTAGACCTCTTTCTTCCAAACACCTGGGATGTGATTAGATACCATTTTGAGATCCTTATATCCAGAAGTCATAACTCTGGGTGAACTCATTTGCTACCAGGTTGGCTATGAAACTTTCAGAAAGTATGGGTTTTATTAGGCCTACTGAAGCCCTTGATTCTTTGCCAGTAGTGAAAAAGGTTACTGTTAACTTTAAGAAACCCGAAATTAAAGCTGAGAATGAATGAAACAGAAAGGCTTTCCTGATTAAACCTATGCAAGCTCTTCCTTGTCCTGACCCACTTTGTCCTGCCTATGGATTTTTATCACACAGACAATACACTTCTGCTATCTGAACATCTAATTCTTCTGGGTTTAAGGTACTTAAAAGCTGTGATTGCCTGATGTACATTCCCCAAATGTCCAGTCCAATATTAAATACCAAAAAGGAATGTGATAACTCTTTGCTAACTAACTTGTTCTGGGGGTTTTGATATCCAAAGAAGAATCTCTTTCCCTTTCTGTGATGCATTAGGGACCTCTTACCTGGGGTGCCAACTTGTTCCAGTCAGAGTATTTGTGATCCCCAAGAACTGGACACCCCAATCCAAAGGCTAGGTGGACTCGAAGTTGATGCTTCACCCCTGAATAATTGTGGAAAAAGAAAACCAGCAGATTAAAAAAAAAAATCCATCTCATTCAAAACACTGGTGTATGTATTCTACCTTCTTACTAAAAATTGAAAACCTCTGGGGATAGTGTCTCAATTACCTTGCATCTCCCCCAAAGTCTAGGACTATGCACTGCAATTAGAAGTACTTATTAAATGTTTATTGAATCACATTGAATCACTCTGGATCACAAAGAAATGACACAGACTATTCAGAATACTTTCAAAGTCATGCCTATTAAGACTATCACAATGAATGTCCTATAAAGGGCCTAAAAAGCTTTGATCAGTTACAACTGCATCAAGACGTTTTGAAAAATTCTATTCTAGCAAATATGCTAACTCATTCCAGGGCAATTCCTCACCTGTGATGGGCTGTAGCTCTAAGAAGGCACAGGACAAAGTACTGCTTAGCACCTGGTACTGGGTCACAGCAACATGAGCATGCCGGTTTGGACGGATCTTTACGGTTTTCCCATTCTCTGTGCGGTAGCTGGGGGCCAATGTCATCTGAAGCCAGAGGAAATCAAGAGTTATCTTCAAAGAAATAAGCTGAAAAGAATACTGTGCACAGAAAAATCCTACCTACCTTATGGTGTTGCTGCTGGCCTTGTACCTCCTTCTCAATGAGAGGGATATCTATCACCCCTGCTGAATGCATGGGGACCCCCACACAGATGGCCCTGAGGGGATAGGACACAAGTATTACACAACCCTAGCAGAAATGGGGGGAGAGAGAAGAGTAGCCTACAGTGTAGGTATATATAGTTATATAACATAATTGTAAGTTTACCCGCTGTATCTGTATTTTCTTTAGGGTGCCTAGCACAAAGCCAATCTCAATTGGCTATTTAATATCCTTTTTTTTTTTAAATGAGGAAGATAACAACAGAAAGATAAGAGGGACTAATTCCACATTCCTTATCAGAAATAAAACAAAAAAAAGACTGTTTCCACATAGTACCCTCTCCTAACTATAAGGGAATAAAGTTTCCCTCTCATCAGCTTGCCCTTCTTTGTTAAGTTTAGGCTTCCTTCCAAAAAAAGAGTATTCTATCAGCTAGGTGTTCCTCAGAACAAAGGATTCAGAGAATAGCATGTGGTTTTTCACTCCCACTGTCCCATTCCAAGGAATCCATTGCTTAATATGGATGGCAGGCAGACCAAGAACCACCATCTTTTTTATCTGTGTTTTCCAAAGGGGAGGTTCCTCTAGGAAAGAGCTTCTTAAGAGAGGGTCCACAGATAGGTTTCAGAAGATTCTGTGAATTTGGATGGGAAAAAAATATATATCTTCATTCTCACTAATTTCTTTAGAAGTTCCTTCAATTACTTAAAAGGATAATTCTACAAAGTCGTACCATAGGCATCAGCAGACTGCCAAAGACATACAAAAAGGTCAAGACCCTCTGCTCAAGGGCAGTGACTAAGAACTTCTATCTAGCTGTATGGACTGCTGCAAAACACAGTCTTGACAAACTTCTTAAAACCCTGTTTGGTAAAGGGAAGGAATTCATTCACTTCAAACTATTACCAGCTGAGGCAGCTAGATGGCGCAGTGGAGAGAGCACCAGCCCTGGTTTCAGGGGGACTGGAGTTTAAATCCAGCCTCAGACATTTAACATTTACTACCTGTGTGATACTGCACAAGTCACTTAACCACAACTGCCTCACCAAAAACAAAAACAAACTATTCAGTTGCATTTTTCATGATAGCAAAAAACTGAAGAAAAACTGGGGGCCCACTATTTGGAAAATGTATGAACTGTGATTATATATAAATGTGATGGAATATTGTTGCAGGATAAAAAATTATTTGAATTGAATATGAAGAATTCAGGGAAATTTGGGGAAAGATATTCAATATTATATATTTTACTATATGTAACTTCAAACCAGTTTTCCCAAAATGAAGTGATATATAATTAAGTATATAATCATGAAGCATAATAATCACAATAATGTAAAAGAAAACACTAAAAGACACAAAAAGAGAGACCAATGCTTAAGTCAACTTTAACCCCAAAATACAGTTCCCTCCTGTTGTTAACGAAGTAGTACTATATTATAGTTATAAAAGGAAGTTAGAAGTCATATGCTATCAGAATCAGAAGAGTTCTTAGGGGAAACAGGGAAAAAGAAAGCAGACTATTGGGAATTGATGGTGATGGACATATATAAGCTCCTTGAGGGGAGAAGAACATGATATATCTTTTTGTCCTGAAATGTCTTGCATATATTAGGTACTCAATAAACATTTGTTGAGTAAATGGACAAAAACTCCTCCATCTAAGTTTACTGTCCTAATGTTGCTCCTACCAGTACTTCTTTGCCACCTGCCGAGTTTTAAACAACTCTTGGACTTGGTGAGCCATTTCCTTATCCCGAGCCAATACCATCACCCCTGTTGTCTCCTTGTCCAAGCGATGGCAGAGGTGCAATGGCTCTGCTTTGTTGCCATATAACATCTTGGCCAAAATAGGCAGGATGTCGGTGATACAGCTCTTGACTCCTGGGCCACCTATGAAGAGGGCAGAACAAAAAGGACTGAATAACCAAAAAGAAATATTCTACTAGAAGATAACACCATTTCTTGGAAGGAAAAAAAAGAACTTTTTCCCATAGTTGTCAAGGAACTCTAGTAGGAACAAGTAAAATTCTCTTCACTCTGAAAAGTTACCTGTGGGCTCTTATGTCAGGGTTTTTAATTGGGGGTTGAGTGGGCAAAGAGGAGAAAAAGAGGGTGTCCATGTTCAAGGAGCCTGAAGATCTGAAAATTCTGCTTGAAAAATGAAAAATCATTTTGCTCTCTGTTCGAGGCTGGCCTACTATTTTCTAGCTTTAAGCTTTCATGTATGCTATTGCCATAGTTCATCCAAACTTTAAAGGTACTCCTCAGTTTTTAAAATTGTACTCAAGACAGCCTCTTAAGTCCTAGATAATCTCAACCTAGTTACTCAATTTAGTCTCATGTGTTCAACTATCAGTTCTAAGCAGACAACTCCCAGCCTCAGTCTCTTTTTCCAGAATATTAGCACCTCATCTGGAAGTACAACAGGCACCTCAAATTCAACAGGCCCCAAACAGAAATGATTTGTTCCCCACTCTCTCTCCAATTCTACTTCTCTTCTAAATTCTCAATATTAAGGTTCTAACATTCTTCCAAACACTCAATTATGCAACATCAAAATGATCTTTAGTTTTTCCCTCTTCCTTATATCCATTAAGCTACTGTAGCTTATCAAATCTAATTCTACAATATATCAGTCAGTAAACAAGTTCTATGTATCAAGCATCATTCTTAAGCACTAAAAAGAGGCCAAAAATCCCTGCCCTCAAGGAATTCACAAATTGATAGGAAAAACTAGAAACAAACAAATATGAAAAAATAAGTGCATGTAGGATAAATAGGAAATTATTAACACAGGAAAAGCATTAGAATTAAAAGGTATTTTCCTAGAGAAGATGTGATTTAAATTGGAACTTGAAGTAAGCTAGGAGGCAGAGATGAGAAGGGAGAATCTTACTGACATGGATGACAACCAGAGAAAATGCAAGGACCTGAGAGGGAGAGGACCTTGTTGTGTAACAGTTAGGCCTGAGTCAATGGAAGAGTAAGGTATGAGAAAAATGAAAATAGAGGAATTAGGTTGTAAAGGTTTCTGAATGTCAAAGGACTTTGCAATTGATCCTGGAGGTGATAGGGAGCCTCTAGAGTTTATTGAGTAGTTTATTGAGTAGTTTATTAAGTATTGCTTAATCTGTACTTCACTTCCATGACTGAATGGAAGACTCTCGAAGCAGGCAGAAACAACTGCACCAGTTCAGCCATGATGTGATGAGGGCCTGCGCCATGGTCTTAGCAGTGTCAGAGGAGAGAAGTGGGACATATTTGAGAGATGTTGCAAAGGTGAAATCGAGAGTGGATTTGGGGAGGAGGAGGGGGAATGAGAGATAGTAAGAAGCTCAGAATGACAACTAGGCTTTGAGCCTGGGGAAGGGAGGATGGTGTTGCCCTCACTTAATAGGGAAATTTGGAAGGGGAGAGTATTTAGGAGGAAAGATAATGAGTTAAATTATGGACATGTTGAACTTAAAATGTCTACTGGACATCCAGTTCAAGATATTTGAAAGGGAGTTGGAGATGTAAGACCTCTAGAGATCAGCAGAAGCTTAAAGCAGGATAGACAGATTTGACAATCATTAGTATAGAGAATCATTAAATCCATAGGAGCTGAGGAGATCACTACAAAAAGTAAAAAAGAGGGATTCCTATCCCTCTGTCCAGGACAGAGCTCTGCATGACTTGGTTAGAGCGTGTGAAATGGATAAGCATCCAGCAAAAGAGAATGAGAAGGCAAGTTCTGAGAGGGAGGAGAACCAATAGAGAGTTGTGTCTCAAAAATGTAGAAAGAAGATCAAGAGAAGAGGATGATCCATATATCAACCACAAAAAGGTCAGAAAGCATGAGAATAGAGAAGAGGTTGTGGGTTGGCCAGTTATCAGATGGTTCTTATGTTTATAAATTTGGTTGCGTTCCCTATATATTTAAGAAATAAGAAAACTTGCAGTAAAAAAATGTTTTTCTTTAGATTTTTGCTGCATTAGTTTTGTTTATGCAAAAGTTTTTAAATTACTGTTACCAAAATTATCCATTTAATTCCCATGATCCTTCCTATGTCTTGTTTGTTCATTAAACAATTCCCTTCTCCAGAGATTTGACAGGTACAATTTCCCATGCTCCTCTAATTTGCTTATGATATCACCCTTCATGTCTAAATCATGGACAATTATCCCTTCCACATCACATATATCAAGGATCGGCAAAAGAAATTAAATGAGAATTTGGGGGATTTTTGTGTAAGTCATATGCAAAGGCTAACAGATGACACAAAAGACAATGAAAAATTCCAAATTTTACAATAAGTTATTGTAAACACCCTATAAAAGAAAAGAAAATTCAGATTTCTTCTCTGGTAGGGCCAAAAAATTTTACATGGATTTTTCAGATCTCTCAGATCTCAGGGGCACTGTGCCCTTAACTCCTCTGACTTGAAAAGGCTAACTATCCATTTTGACCTTATTTTGTTATACAGTGTGAGATGTTGTTCCAGTCTCTGTCAAACTGCTTTCCAGATTTCCCAGCAAATTTTCTCAAAAAGTGAGTTCTTATCCCAAAAACTAGGGTCTTTGGATTTATCAAACACTAAATTACCATTTGGTAATTTACCAGAGTGCCTTATGTATCTAATCTATTCCATTGACCCACCATTCTATTTCTTAGCCAGTACCAGATTGTTTTGATGATTACTGCTTTGTAGGCCACCTTCCTTCATAAGGACAGGGACACTATCTCAAGTTTAAGGCTTTTTCACACTTGATGTTTTTGGAGCAAGTTTTGGGGATTTGGAAGATTTTAGTGCATCCAAGGCAGTGTCATCTGGGAAAAAGTGTGATCACTGTTTTCTTGTTCCTTGCCCAGGAAGGGCTCTTGATCCCTTGAGATTGCAATCAATATTGCTCCTCAGAATCCCTGATCCTTTGGGCTCAGAGGTGATTCTGTGTGTTAGTCTTTGATCCATTCTGACCAACATTGACACCTTTCCTCAAGGCTCCTCCTCCCTCTTGATTGAAAGTGTTCCTCTCCACCTTTGAACTATGACTAGAAGTGGGTACAGCCCAAACAATACCTTTGTCTAGTGTTAGCATGGAGTCTCCTGTAATCTCTTGTTGACTAGTTGTTAGGTACCCTAATTATCTCTGATTTGAGAATTCCTTAAGTTCTATCACTACCACTAGTCCCATCACTAGCATTCATCCACATCTCCTTTAGGCCACCTTCATCCCCATGTCACAGATATCTCTTTCTGACTTCCTAAGTTGTCTTGAGTTGGAAAAATATTTTACTTTCATTGGTACAGCCACTCTAGAATTCAACTTGAGGAGTTACTTTAAAATTGTTTCAACAGGGATGTTGGAAAAGGTCAACTGTGTGCTCCCTCTATTCTGCCACCTAGGCTTTATCCCTTTTTATTGTTTCTAAATTCCTTTCCACCTATAAAAATTATAGACATCTCTTCCATAATGCCTTTTCTGTTCCTTCTATCTGAATGTGTCAGTATTCTCTCACTCAAATTTTGTCAAAAAAACATGTTATGTGTAGTATTTCCTAGCCCAGCAGAATATAATCTTATCAAGCCATTTTCCAATTGATAAGTGGTCAAAGGATATGAACAATTTTCAGATGAAGAAATTGAAACTATTTCTAATCATATGAAAAGATATTCCAAACCATTATTGATCATAGAAATGCAAATTAAGACAACTCTGAGATCCCATTACACACCTCTCAGACTGGCTAAGATGACAGGAAAAGATAACGACAAATGTTGGAGAGAGTGTGGGAAAACTGGGACACTGATACATTGTTGGTAGAATTGTGAATGCATCCAACCATTTTGGAGAGCAATTTGGAACTATGTTCAAAAAGTTATCAAAGTGGGCATACTTTTTGATCCAGCAGTGTTACTATGGGCCAAAGAGATATTAAAGAAGGGAAAGGGACCCCCACATGCAAGAATGTTTGTGGCAGCCCTCTTTGTAGTGGCCAGAAAGTGGAAACTGAGTGAATGCCCACCAATTGGAGAATGGCTGAATAAATTGAGGTATATGAATGTTATGGAATATTATTGTTCTGTAAGAAACAACCAGCAGGATGATTTCAGAAAGGCCTGGAGAGACTTACATGAACTGATGCTAAGTGAAATGAGCAGAACCAGGAGATCCATTATACACAGCAACAAGACTATATGATGATCAATTCTGATGGATGTGGCTCTCTTCAACAATGAGATGATTTAAACCGGTTCCAACTGTTTAGTGATTAAGAGAGCCATCTACATCCATAGAGAGGACTGTGGGAACTGAGTATGGACCACAACATAGCATGACCCCAACATAGCATTCTCACTCTCTCGGTTGTTATTTGCTTTCATTTTGTTTTCTTTCTCAGATTTTTTTTTTCCTTCTTGATCCAATTTTTCTTGTGCAGCAAGATAACTGTATAAATATGAATATGTACATATTGTATTTAACATATATTTTAACATATTTAACATGTATTGGACTACCTGCCATCTAGGGGAAAGAGTTGGGGAAGGAGGGAAGAATTTGGAATAGAAGGTTTTACAAGGGTCAATGTTGGAAAATTACTCATGAATACGTTTTGTAAATATAAAGCTTTAATAATAAAAAAAGAATATAATCTTCTTGTGTGTATATACTGTGTCATTTTTCTATTTTTGTACCCTCAACACCTAACACAGAGCCTTGTATATAGCTGGTCCATCAACAATTCAATTCAATTCATCTTTTCTTTCTCTTATCCTTACCATGCACAGGGAGACCATATGGCTTGTTAATGACAACAATGTTCTTGTCTTCATGTAGGATCCCTCTCTTCAGTGCCTTAGATAACACATTGGGATGGACATTCTGCAACTGCCTAGTGTACCGTTTCAACTCTTGTACTCTCCTCTGAATAGGGTCTTTAGGCACCTGTAAGAGAAAAAAGGTATGAATCATAATGGCCTTAACAGTCTATACCATGACTTTGGGAACTGGGAATGGGATATATATCCAATAATTAGAAAATGGCTAAATAAATTAAATATTTAGATATTAGGTAGGTAAATAAAAGTAAATGGATATAATTGTACCATGAGAAATGATAAATACTAAAAAATACAACTAAATATAGAAAGATACTAACAAATAACAATTTGTTAGTATCTTTCTATATTTAGTTGTATGATGTATGAAAGAAGGAAATTGCATCTAAGTGAAAGGTTGGTTCATAGGGTTTTCTTGAAGAAGCAAATAAAAGAGTGAGTCATGGTGTTTTATCACATACCTCAGGGTAACAAGAAACATTTCATGAGGCATTTGGTCACCTTGTACTGCAGTACATATAAGTATCTGCAAGAAGACAATCATGAGAATAACTGTGTAATCTATGACTTAACATCAATTGAGGACAATGACATACAAAAATTCTCAAAAGAATGAAAAAGCATATTAAGCACTTAATATATATAAAGCATATAAACTACAAAGACAGTCCCTGTTCTCAAAGAGTTCACATTCTAATATATGGAGTAATAAAATATATATAAATGCTTTTAGCTGCAAGTCAGATAGAAAGGCTTGGTGGTCTTTAAGGTACAATAAAAAAGCAAATGATAATGTATCTTCTTTTATATTAGTTGCATTGATTAAACCATTTTTCCTTCTAATGTTGAAACATTTGACAGTTGCAAGGACTCTTTTCTTCACTTTTATGTCTAGGGATTGTTCCCTGATATAATGGCTGTAGAAGCTAAGCAGAAAACAGAGCTGGCAATACTGGAGGCATTGCTATTCCAAGAGCTTCAGGTTTACCTGCCTGTTGATAGGAATTTGCAGGTAGCTGGTATTGGGACATCTCTTTTCTTCCTTCTGTAATGGCTGTGAAGGCCAGGCCAGAAAAAGGACCAGTATTCTGAAGTACACTGCTATTCCTGAGCCTCTCAGGCTCAGAGTTCTGGGCTTTCTCTCCCAGAGTCAAGGAGAAAAGGTACCTGAGATCATGATAGTAATCTGCCATGTCTAAAACATGCCATCTCTTATCTCTAAGATTTCCTTGCTGCTAGGTTGGATTCTCTGTCCTGTCAGTGGCAGAAGGTCTTGGTATTAGTGAGGATGACAAATCTCTTCTCCATAAGGTATATCCGGGGCATGGTGGCTCTTGAATTTAACTACCTGCCTATGACAATGAATGATGGAGGAAATAGCAGGCCCCTTCTCCATAAAGGCTACACACATCTGTAAGTAAATATAAAGCAAGAAATAAAGACTCTTTCTCTCCATACATACATACACATATACATAAATGGGGGCAGAGAGGGAATCAGAGTAGGCATCACACAGGAAGTAACATTTAAGCTTTAAAAAGCCCACAAATTAAATCAGTCAGCCAGCCAAAAAGCATTTACTCGGTCCTTACTGAGAGCCACACACTGTGTTAAAAACTAGGGAGACAAGAAAAGACATGGCCCCTGTCTCAATTAGTTCACATACTAATGAGTGAGATAAAATGTAAATAATTATGTGCATAGAAGATATATACAGTATAAATAGAAGGTAATCTCACAGAGAGGGCACTAGCAATGGGGGATTGGGAAAAGCCTTTCGCAGAAGACAGAATTTGAACTAAGTTCAAGAGGACTAAGAAAGCTAGGAGGTAAAAGGGAAAGTATACCCAGCATGGGGACTATCAGAGAAAAGTCATGGAGATAGAAGAAGGGTAGCAAGAGGACCAGTGTAGCTAGATTATAGACTACATGGAAAGAAGTGAGATGTAAGAAGGCTGGAAAGTGGATAGAGCCAGTATGAAGAGCTTTAAAAGCCCAACAACACAATTTACATTTGACCCTGAAAGTAAACATGGAGCTACCAGAACTTAGCTAAATAAGGAGCTGACACGTCAGACTTGTGTTTTAGAAAATTTACTTTGTTAACTGAGTGGAGGATGGATTAGAGTGTAGGAAGAAACTTGAGGCAGGGAGAACAACTCATAGGCTACTGGAATAGTTTAGGTTTAAGGGGATGAAGGCCTGTATAAGGTGAAGTTATGGGAGTGGAAAGATTGGCATATATACAAGAGATATGAAAGTAGAAATGACAAGATTTAGCAACAAATTGCTGGGATAAATATGAATGAGGAATTGATGAACAGATTATGAGTTTGGGTGACTGGGAGAACAATGGTTTCCCCAACTGTAATGAGAAAGTAGAAAATGGAGAGAATGTTTTGAATATATTTTGGATATGCTGAGTTTGAGACACTTATAGGACATCCTGTTTAAGATGTCCAAAGGAAGCTAGTGAGATGGGACTAGAGCTCAGAAGAGAGACTAAGGCTAAATACATAAATCTGAGAATTATCCATATAAAAAGGATAACTGAACCCAGGGAAACTCATGAGTACCAAATGGAAATAATAAAGAGGAAGAAGAGAAAAGAGTCTTTGCAGAATTCCAGTAGGCATAATCTGGAAAAAGAACCACCAAAGAAGATTAAGAAAGAGCAATCAGATGATACCAAAAGAAGAGAATACTGTCAAATAAAAACCCAGAGAGGGAAGAATATTCAGGGGAAGAGGGTTATCAACAGTGTTAAAGACTCAGAAAACTCAAAATGTAGAAGAATTGAGAAAAGGACCATTAAAGTTGGCAATTGAGATATTATTGGTATGGGAGTGTGGTGGCACATGGGAGGCTGAGGCTGGTCAATTATTTGAGTTCGAGTTCTGAACTTTAGAAAAACAAAAGCTGACTGTATATCTACACTGAGTCCTGTACCATTATAGTAAGTTCCTAAATACAAGGAGCCAAAGACTTCTGAAGAGGCAAACTGGCTCAGAATGAAAATAGTGGGTCAAAGCTGTGCTGATCAGCAGTGAGATCAGGTCCTTGAGTGGCCAGCCATGACACTTGCAATGGAGGCAAGATAGGGAGACCTAGTCAAACATTTAAAAAGATAAGTATGAAACGCAATTGAATACAGTCAAAAGCCAAAACAGAGGAAGAAAAGAAGTAGAAGCATCTATGATAGACAACTTTAAATTTAGCCAAGAAGGGACTAGATATGAATGGTCAGATGAAATGAAGATTTTTTTTTTAAAGACACAGGAAACTTGAGTGTGTTGTAGGCAGAGGAGAAGGTGCCCATAGATTAGGGGAAAAAATGGAAGATTAAAGAAAAAGAGGATCTGGAAAAGGTGGGCAATTTACTGGAGAAAATTGGAGTGGTTGGGATCAAGGGTCTATGTGGAGAGATTTGCCTTGGCAATGTCCACCTGAATCAGGAGTGAAAGAGAAGGAATAGGAGATGTTTGAAATGCATAAGAGAAGCAGAGAGAGAATTGTTAATGAACGGCCTCACTTTGGGGAAGGTAAATTATAACTCTAACAGAGGAGGGATATTCATGTTGGGCTTGAAAAAGGATGAAAAGGTTTTCATACGAATGGGAACAACCATTGTTGGTTGAATGGAACAATAAATTGGTTAGAGAGGTTTAAGAGTATTGCCTTGCTGCAGCGAAGAGTCAGGTGAGTTTATGAAATTTAATTTTAGGGGGCCCAGACCTCATAGCTTCATTACTCTTCTCTAGCCCCATTCAGCAGCATGTGAACAGGAGCAAAGGTGGATGATGGCAGTAACCTATGGTTGAAGTTTTATCAGTTTATTTCTGGCAACAGAAAAGCTAGCTAACGGGTTACTGTCGGGAAACTTTGAAGAACGCTCTTAAGCATCTTGAGTTGTTCTGCTGTGAAGGATTTAGAGGAAGAAATGGGGGCCATCATCTTGGGTCTATGAAAGATGGCCAAATGATCATCCTTTTATTAATAACCTGCTGGTCTTATTAATAAGATGATCAAATTACAAAGAAACTACATCTCTCAAGCTTTTTAAACGTCACAGTTACGGTGACCAGGAAGAGACTTTTAGAGAAAAAGAGACAGGTTGGACATAATGTCTGTCAGGAAATATACTATTCTTATTCAAAAGCTCATGGTGAAATTTCTTCATTTAGAGAAAGGCTCTTCCCTGAGGAACTCTTAAGTTGAGATTTTGGCTTTCCTCAAGCTAAAACTTTTAATTCTAATCTTCAGGGGGAAAAAAAAATAAGTTCCTTGTAAAATAAAAAGAAACGAAGGAGCCACAGGTGTCACGGCACTAGTCTACGCCAAGGCGAGACCAAGCCCCAAGTACAGAAAGCGGGAACTGCCGCCAGCGCCCACTTCCCGGACCCCAAGGGTCACGGTCCCCCCCCTCCCGCCCCCGTCAGGGCCGCGCACTGCCTCCTGGGAGTGGTAGTCTTGGCGCCCTCACCTCCCTCTCCTTCGATTTCAGTTCTTCCTTCTTGGCTCTCAGCTTCTCCGCCAGCTGCTGAGCACTCAAAGGCCGAGCTGCGGCACTAGTAGAACACAAGCACTGGGTCACGAGGGCGAAATGCCGCCCAGAAATGCGGCCGGTATTCCGGGCCGAGAAGCTCATCACACTCCTCGCGGGCGCCGCCATTTTGCCTGTCATGGGGGAGGGAGAGAAGCCTACCGTAGGCGGGGTGAGGACGGTACGAAGGTGTGAAGGGGAGGCTCCA
Organism: Sminthopsis crassicaudata; assembly: GCF_048593235.1. NCBI lineage: Eukaryota > Metazoa > Chordata > Mammalia > Dasyuromorphia > Dasyuridae > Sminthopsis > Sminthopsis crassicaudata. The sequence continues at coordinate 500,746,220 of NC_133619.1, read as the reverse complement.
TAGGATCACGTGGAAAAGAGTAAGGGGGGGGTGGAGCCGATCGAGTGGCCGGTCTGTCACGTGGGGCCGCCCGGCGCTCAGTGCGGCTGCGCGGGCCGGTAGCAGCAGCTGGAGAACGGTGGCGGCGGTAGACTGACTGGCGGACTGAGGCGACTGGGTGAGTAGGTTTTGGGACTGGCACGGGAAGTGCGCCGGAGGCCGCCTCAGGCATCGCTCGCGGTCCTCGGCCCCGGGGTCCACATCCCCTCTGAGACTTCCTCGCCATTACTTGTCGAGGGACCGTCCCACCTAAAGCCATCTCCCCACCCCCGCTCCCTCCCTGGCGACCCTTGCCAACGTTCCTCGGGGACCCCTTGTCCTGCGAGGGCGGCAGCCCACGGACCCAAGGGGAACTGAACCTCCCGGAGTCGAACCCCACCCCCACCCTCGAGCTCTGGGATGCTCCCAAACTCCCCGTGTCTTTGTCTGTAACTGGGGCTGCCGGGGGATGCCCTCCAGCACACCTGAGGGCCCTTTGGCCAGCCCTGCCTTCCTTCCCAGGTCCTCCTAGGAGCTCGTTACTTGGACTTTTTCTCCTTCTCCACCCCACAGTCAAACAGGGTAAACATCAACTGGTTCTGTCCTCTATGTTAGTTACCTCCAGATTCTCAGCCCCCTCCACAAGAAAGTAGAGTACTCCTGGTAGTCGCGCAAAGTATCGTCACCTAAATAAAATCATACCGGGCGTAGATCCCGGGATGGATGGTCTAGTCCAACTCCCCTCTTCCCCTCCCCCCTCAGTTAAGCTGAGACCCTGAAAAGGTGAGTAACTGGTTATAGATGTAGGTCTGTTGGAAAAGTTCTTTTTCCACGACCAAATATTATCAAAATCAGTTCAGTTTGTTCCATTTCCTTTTGGAAAAAGGCAGATTGAAAAGTTTAGGAAGCTAAAGAGTTTTTTTTTTTTTTTCTTTCTTTCTTGTTTCTTGCCTTCAATAAAAGGAAGACTTAATTCCCCTGGGAGATGTCCATACATGTTGACAGAAACTGAGTAGGTAGGTTGGAAGCCATGGCTAAGCCCCCCTGAGAATGTTTACCACAGTTCGTAGCGCAGAAAAGGGACTTAGTACATGTTTATTGGTTGATTGACATTAGATTTCTTTTCATGTGTTGATTAGTTTTGTAGAACATTTTTTTCTTAAAAAAATATTTACAAGGGATGAATGGAGAGGAAGACTACTGTGGGAAAGGTAGATTACGTAGAAACAAAAGATAACAAAACTTTAACTTAAAGTAAAAGGTACCGCCTCATTAATGGAGAAACAACTTGGTGTAATAGAAATAAAGCACCAATCTCTGATCAAGATTTAGATTAGTCTTAATCCAGTTACTTCGCATAGTTATTGTGTACTAGTTATGTAATCTCTCCAAACCTCAGTTTCCTTATTTGTAAAATAGGATAATAAAACAGATGAAGTGGTTTGAGAATCCACCAGACCTTGTAGTCAAAAGACTTGGGTTCAAGTCAGCCAAGGTGATCCTGGGCCAGTCATTTTAATCCCTCACTGTTATATGCACCTCTTAAGTCAAGTTGCAAAACTCTTGCTAATCTGCTTTGGTAGTGAGAATTTCCTCCCAGTAGTTCCCCATACCAATGACATCACAATTCCAGTGCAAATAAAAATAAAAATCATTTCCTTTACCTGCCTTGTAAGATTTAAAGAGCAATGTTCAACAATAAAGTGCTTGATAAATGGAACTATTTCTGAGGCTTCTAGATTGAAGGGAAAAAATGGGAGTTAGTACTTTGACAAAAGTTGAAAACAAGAACTTCTTTGGGAAGGAAAAATGAAAATTTGGGACATAGAATCATAGAATTTATAATTGAAAGGAACCTTAAAGATCAACCGTTCCAACCCTTTGATTTTACTCTTGAAGAAAATGACGCCTGGAGATATTTTCTAAGACCACTAAGATAATTATAGAACTGGAATTACAATCTCCTGACTCTGGTCAAATATGTTGTTAGGTTGGGATTAAGTGAGGAGCTTTCAAGTGTAAATATTTAGACAGTTGGATTTATGGAACTAGAATGCAGATTGTTTCTTATTGAAGATGGAGATTTGGGAATAGTTAGCCTGGAATTGACAGATAAAATAATATGAATGGATGAGTTCTGTTAGATAAGAGGTCCTTGGCCAAGGATAGATCCTGAATTTAAATAGATCATTGGAAGAGGAATTGGGGAGGAAAAGCTAGGGTCTTTTTTTTTTTTTTTTTTTTTTTTTTTTTTTTTTTTTTTTTTGCCTTAAAAGTAATGGGATATATTACTTTGATATATCAAGAACAAGTAGGCTTTTGCCCATGTATGACCTCTTGGAAGAGATAGATAAAGTGGGAGGTGAAAGTATACTACAGGAGAACATGGTAAGTAAGAAAGAACAATGAGAAAAAGATGTGGAATACCAGAGATAGATAGGTCTTGATCTAGTCAGAGAAATAAAATTTAAATATTGTCTTTCTCTTCTTTCCTCTCATTAACTCATTTATCTAACCCTTTCTAGTAGGCCAAATAAATACTATATATCAAAATGTTTCAGATGTCAATAGATGATAGATTTAAAACTGAAAAGTCCTCCTTCCCCCTTATTTTATAAATGAGGAAATCAGAATTTAGAATGACTTGCCCCTAATCACATAGAAAGTAATAAAAGGAAGAACTTAAATTCATACAAAGTCCCAATATTCAAAAGATGTTGTTCTTTTTAGTATACACCATTATTTCCCTGAGATCCGACTAACATTTTCCTTGGGAATGTTTACTTTAAAAAAAAAAAAGTTCTGACATCTTAGATTTCTTGAGTACTTCTTGACTGGGTGGAAAAAGTAGTAAATAATGGGAAGAAGAAAAGACATAGATATAATCTATAAGATAGTAGTTGTTAATATACACAGATAGTTTGACTTTTGGGGAAAGGAAAAAGGAAATGAGGAGAGACAAATACCAGTTTCCTCCCCTTTTTTTGTTCCAGCAAATTCTGAAATTGTGAAAAAGTTGGGAAATGTGGTTAACTAAGAAATTATTCCATTTACTGACATTGTCCAGTCTTGGATTCCAGAATAGCAATGTATGATCTCTTATTTGAGAAAGACAAAACTCAATTGCCTATAATTTGCTTTCTGGGCAGTGGTGGAGGTGGGGGTTGATAAGTTTTGGAACTATAGCAGCATTAGCAACTGGAGCTTTGGAATTGAAATTTATAATATTAGATTGGTATTTCAAAATTATTTTCATTGTGAAGTGATGGTTTTCCTTATTAAGTCCCTTTTCATCTTAATTCATCTCTGTGCCAGACTTGAAATGTCTGGCAGATACTGACCTTTTTAAGCCAGAAATATAAAAGTTCAATTTATATTTCATTTTTAGGTCTCAGAGAATTTGTGCTTAAGCTTCAGGCTGGGGTGTCCCAGAAGGAACAAGACTCAATTCATTCTGGAGTAAGAACTCTTAGGTCCTTTTGATTTTAAATTTTGCAATTTAAAGTGCCTTACTAGTAAATTTGTTAGCAGCATATTAGTTCTGCCCCTTTACTTGAAGACAAATGGTTTGGGGTATGTACTTGAGTTCAATAGTAAAGAATTAATATAAGAGGGCAGCTAGTTGGTGTGAATAAAGTACCAGCCCTGAAGTCAGGAGGACCTGAGTTCAAATTTGACCTCAAGACACTGCCTAGCAGTGTGATCCTAAGCAAGTCACTTAACCCCAATTGCCTCAGCAAAATAATTATATAATTCATGCCAAAAAATTGGTAGTGTTTTTTTTTTACTTATTTCTGAGCTTTCTCTTTTAAACATTGTTGTTATTTTTCCTTTTCTCCATTATTTGCCTTTTAACTGTTGGACTTTATTATTTTCTACCTTTTTTGCCTAATACATAAAAAAAGGCTACTAACTTTTTAGGCACTTTTTTTTCTAATCAGCTTTCTCACATAAAACCAATAAGTCATTAGTAAAACCAAACTCTCATAATAATGGCATATTAGTACCATAAGTGGTATAGATAATACATTACTGTTGTAGCATGACTTATTACACAGATAGACATATCATGTTAAATATGACCTTCAGAATATAACTACAAAAATAAAAGTTTAATAGTTTATAACAGTATTTTCCAGTTCATGCCAGAATGAAGTGGTCTCCTTAGTGTGTCACAAACATCTGGTCCAATCCAACAAGCATTTATTAAATTCCTACTTTATACCAGATAATATATGTTTTGGTTATCTGGGTAGTGGTTAGACTAAAACTGTTGTGAAGGGACTATGCCTGGCTCAGAAGAGGGGAATAGGAATTGTTAGGGGATTGTAGAGTAGGTAGATTTAATTATATGGGAAACAAGGCCCACATTTGGTTATCATGGCAAAACCAGGATGTCACCTATTTTACCATCTTTGGGAGGTGAAGTTGAGGCTCCTACTTTGAGAGCCACTTTTCTAAGAGGGGGAGATAAAGAATATATTCTCTATGTCAGGGATTGCCTTACAGAGATATGGAGATCTGTAGAGAAAGTGTGTCAAGTTCAAGAAACGGCAGCAAATAGGACAGTTTGGCAGGAAAGTGGCATATATGAGAGAGCAGTGTTCCAAAAGCCTGAAAAGGTAAGTTTGAGTTAAGACGAAAGGATTTTAAATGCTAACCTGAAGAGTTTGTATTTTATCCTGGAAACAGTAAGAAGCCTCTGGAGATTTTGGAGCTGAGGAGAGACTTTTAGTCAAGACTTGTGTTTTAGAAGGATTATTTTGGCATTTTGTGGAGGATGGATTTGAAAATGGAGAGACTGGAAACTGGAAAGTCCAGTTAGAAAATTGTTGTGTATCAGTCCATGTAGGAACTGATGAGGATTGATTTAAAGCATTGATGCTTATGTCAATATGTGTTTGAAGATTAATTTGCTTGTTTATCCAAGCAAAGATTTCTGTACCTTCTTATCTTATGCTATTTCCAAATATAAAAGACCTTCAACATTCCTTGAAACAGGGGCTATAGTATTTATCTTTTATTTATATAAAGCAGCTTCAAGGGACCTTTTTTTTTTTTTTTTTTTTTTTTTTAAACATTCAACTCTTTTCCTCTATCCTTAGCATACTTACTAACTCATTAGAGAATCCTAGATGATTAGCTAGTTACACAGGATCTAGAGTTCTAGGAAAAGAGTAGTATGATTGTAAACTGTTAAAGTACTCCCCAAATAAAATAGCACAACTATCTCTGAATCTAATCACATGCTGGCAAAGCTTGATAACTTCCCTCTATATATAATATTTGTTTAATTAAATAATGTCTGAGTAGTTTTAAAATTATAATTTGGGACACTGATACCATGGAAAAATTAGTGCATCCGACTAGGGGAATCCCAGCTCTGATGTTTGCTACCTCTTTGACTTAGGGCAAATCATTAATATTTTTAGACCTCAGTTTTCTCCTCTGTAAAATGAGAGATTAGAATAGATGGCTTCTGAGGTCCCTTCTAGTTTTGCCCTGTCATTCTGTGATCTGTATATTTTTAGTTATAATTATGAGAGGAGGCATACCTGCAATTTCCTTGAGATTCAGGGCAGCTATGAATGTAGAAGCATCCTCTAGCAGATCTGCAACTTCAGTCTAAGAGGGAGAGAGGGCAGACGCAAGAAAAGTGAAAGGGGGGTGGTTAAGTGGGTGTGGAATTAAGTGACTTGTCCCAAGTCATACAGCTAGTAAGAAAAAGTCAGAATCTGGCGCTCAAACCGACATCTGTTACTCTACCCTGTCATTCACTTTTCAGTTAAAATAATATTAAATAGCTTCTTACTGAAATATTTTTTACTTTTGTTTGCTTATGTAATCTTAGGCTATTTTTGCTAATGTTTTAATTTGTGGATTATTTAAACTCAACATCCCCTTTTTCCTCCTTAATCTTCAAGAGCAGAAATTCCTAACTTGGGGTCCTTGGACTTTAAAAATATTTTGATAATTGTGTTTTTAATACAGTTGGTTTCTGTAATGTCCAGGCTAGCTTTCTGGAGGTCTTCCAGGAAGGTCTTGGTCTCAGCTGGATAGACACCATGAGAATGGTCAAGAATAAAGTCTAGATTCTTTATTCTGGCCCAATCTTCAGCTTAGTGCAGGAGGCATGAGAGTTACCACCAGGCTTGTCAAAGATAGAATGTCTATCTTCCAGTCCTTCTTAGCCCTTATAATAGATACCTTATTGTAATTACATCATTACAGCATACTGATTATGTATGAACTTAGAGAACCATCACATCACCACACTAAGTACTAAATATATATGTAAACTAGAAAACCATTGTCTCATCAATTCCACTGAGGTAACATCTTGTTTCAAGTATACTTCTCCAAGAGTTCTGGCTCTCTCTACAGGTTACCTTTGTTAACATTCTAGGTGTAGTTGATAAATTGATGGCTGTGGAGTCAGAAAGACAGGAGTTCAAATCCTGCTTCAGATAATTACTGGCCCAATCTTCAGCTTAGTGCAGGAGGCATGAGAGTTACCACCAGGCTTGTCAAAGATAGAATGTCTATCTTCCAGTCCTTCTTAGCCCTTATAATAGATACCTTATTGTAATTACATCATTACAGCATACTGATTATGTATGAACTTAGAGAACCATCACATCACCACACTAAGTACTAAATATATATGTAAACTAGAAAACCATTGTCTCATCAATTCCACTGAGGTAACATCTTGTTTCAAGTATACTTCTCCAAGAGTTCTGGCTCTCTCTACAGGTTACCTTTGTTAACATTCTAGGTGTAGTTGATAAATTGATGGCTGTGGAGTCAGAAAGACAGGAGTTCAAATCCTGCTTCAGATAATTACTGTGTGACCAATTATCTAATTATTCCATTGCCTTTGCTCTCTGGTCTGCCTTTTTTTTTCCTACTGTAGGACATAGTTATCAGTTAAACTATAAATTTTTTTCTGCCCTCTTAAAGCTTTGTCATGTTTTTTTCACTACTCATGCCTTGCCAAACTCCAAGCCTGGATTACTTCTACCATATACTTTTCCTACTTCTGTTCAAGTGCTGCTGAATACCTCTGAAGGAAATCACACAACTGGGCTGACAATAATGATGACAAAAGAAGGAAATTAAAGGCATACAGATAGATAAAAGCTGAGACAAAACTTTCTGTTTCCTAATGACATAATGATCTACTTAGTAAATCCTAGGGAATCAGGAAACTGATTGACATAATTAATAGCTTCAGCAGAAATTTAGTCTATAAAGTAAATCCACAGAAACAACAGCATTTTTACATAATAATTAGTCCTTGAACCAAAAATAGAAGTGGAAGTCTCATTCAAAATAACTACAAAAAGCATAATATATTTGAGACTTTACTTAAGCTCACTTAATATGTGTATATATATTGGGTTACAAAATGCTATCTAAATTTTAAAAATAACTTAGCCAGAACAGTCAGTGCTCATACCTAGGTTGTCTCAATATAATTAAAATAACAATTCCACCAAAATTAACTTATAGATTTAATTTTATACTAATTAAAAAATCAGGTTATCTAATTCAAACTGCCCCTTTCTGTTGCATGGCAGGCCTCTTATTCTCTCAACTAATTGGTTTTATCCCATCCCACATAGCAGCTGTTCCAATCTTTCTCCTCTTCAAAACTCCCATACCACCTCCTCCCTCTTTGTAGAAAACTTGAATTTTCTCAATATGGGTTATCTCTTATGAGCTCTTTTTTCTCCTCTGTTCCCTAATTTAGTCTTACCTTGCTTCCTCTACATGGTGCTAAAGTCTCTGTTGAAGTAGTAGTTCTTGTTGCCAAGACTAGTCTTTCTACTTCTGCCTTTCACTCCCAGTAATCCCTTCCATCTTTTCCAGGAATTGGCCCATTCAAATAGCCTCCCATTTCTGTCATCTCTTTTTCATATTCACTGACTCCTTCCCTGCTTCCTACAAACATACTCAGGAGTCCCAAGTCATGACCCCTGCTAAAAAATAATTTCACTTGAATGAGAATGAGTAATTAAATAGCGATAGGTGAATGTAACAATATTGCTGTGCCATGAGAAACCATGGATATGAGGAATTCAGAGAATTTGGGAGTCCTTATGTAAACAGAACCAAAAAACATGATATATACAGTGACTACAGCAGCATCATAAATGGAAAGAACAATGTGATGGTGTCGATTGAAATAACACTGATAGGGGGGCAGCTAGGTGGCACAGTGGTGGATAGAGCACCAGCCTTGAATTCAGGAGGACCCGATTTCAAATCTGGTCTCAGACACTTAACACTTCCTAGCTGTGGGACCCTGGGCAAGTCACTTTACCCCAGCCTCAGGGAAAAAAGAAAAAAAAAAAAAAAAAAAGACCAAACTTGGTCATGGAGAAAAGATGAGAAAATGCACTATGTCTTGTCATTAGCAAGGTAGACTATGTGTGTGGAGTTCTACAATCTGCTGCCAAACACAGTCCTTGTATTGGTTGATTTTGTTCAACTGTTTTGTTTTTGTTGCTTTTTGTTTGTTTTAAGATGGACTTCCAGGCTAGCTAGGAAAGGGGAAAAGAAATGTATTGGAAGATGCTACAAAAGCAATCGACAATCAATAACATTATTATGAAGGAGAAAATTTCACATGACCCTTATGCCCTGTTAAGCTGCTCCGTGTTAACATCTCTTTTTTCACTGCCAGTGTTCTAGAAAAAGCTCTCTACATTTTATAAGGTGCTTCTTCTAGGAGGCAACTAAATGGTATAGGTGGATAAAATGCTGGGTCTGGAATCAGTAAGACACAATCCAATTCTGCCTCAAATACTTGCTACCTGTGTGAATTTAATAAGTCTCTTGACCACTCAAAGTTTCAAGTTCCTCATCTATAAAATGGAAATGGAAATAATATCTACTTCACAGGTGTGTTGTAAGGATCAAATGAGGTAATATTGATGAAACCATTAGCAAAACTTAAAATATTATATAAATGCTAGATGCTGTTATCATTATTATTATTCATTGTTTTCTCTTCTTTACATCTTTCTAACTTAGCAATCAATCCTTTGCCATCTGTTTTCTGATATTGAAACCTTTCTCTAAGGTTACCACTAATTTCTAAATCAGGGACTTCTTGACCTCTCTTTAGTTTTTAACATTATTGGCCACTGCTTCTTTCTACATACTTTTTTCTCCTTTGACTTTTATGATATTGTCTTGGGTTTATTGGAGTTTTTCCCCAACCTTTTGATTTTTTTCTATTGTCTTTTATTGGATCATTATCCATCTCTTGTTCCCTCACCATAGGTGTTCTCCATTGCTTTATTTTGGGTCCTCTTCTCTTTGCTCTTGATACCTTCTCTGGTCTCATCATCTCCCATGGATTATCATCTCTATGCAGATGATCCCTAAATCTATTTATCTATGTATCTATATCTACTCACAAGCACAGGCACATCCTAATCTGTATCACCCACACCCATTGCTTTGCCTTCTTACTGGTGGATATTTGTACTGGATGCCCCATCAGTTCTATATCTACATCATCTTCTTTTCCTCTCAATTTGTCCCTCTTCTAAATTTATTTGTTGCTGTTGAAGACACCACTAGTTTTCCAATCACTGTAGTGTTAGCCTTGTTTTTTTCTTTTACCTGCGTTCATTAAATTGTCAAAATTCGTGATATTATGGAGAAAATATCCCTCCCTTCTCTTCATTCACACCACCCCTACCCTAAGCCATGTCCTAATCATCCCTTGACTGAAATAATAACAATAATTATTTTTATAGCAGCTAGCATTTATATAGCATCTTTAAGATTTGCAAAGAACTATATGAATATCTTATTTTACTCTCACAACAATCCTATTACACCTACTTTACAAATGAAATTGAGGCTCAGGGAGGTTAAGAGACTTGCCAGGGCTCTTCTATACAATTTTATTTTGATAAATCTTATACTAATTTTTGCTAATAGTTTTTAGTGATATGCCCACCATATTTCTCTTTATCGCCCTTTCAGTATGGGACTTAGGATTCTTCAGAGATTATAAAATTCCATCATTCATAACCATATGGAATTACTAAAAGAATATTGGTATTTAAAAATGACTTTTTATTTCACTGAGAAGCTGGAACCATTGCAATTACTGTGCAATTTCCCAGATGCAATCCAACCTATTATTTCTCCTATTCACTTATAAGCCCAGTTCACCATTTGTCTATAGCATTTCTCCAAGATATATGTATTGATGAACTAGTTTTATCAAGAAACAGCATAACACAGTCATTAGCTAGACTTTCAGCCAAATTTTCACTTGGAGTTTACTTCATATATTTCCTAGTTATGTTTCCATGGACAGGTCACTTAACTTCTGAGTCTTTTTTTCCTTGCTTTGCTTTTCAGGGTTAGCTTTGTATACCTTAAAGCACTATATAATGTGTTATTAATTCCATATTGTATTATGACATAGGCAGTTTTTATCTAATTGGTTTTTCCTATATAAGTAATTAGAATAGACTCTTGATTATAGTACTTATATTCTTAGACACTATAGTGTTCCAAGGTTTGATGTAAGCAAATTTATTTTTGACTTTTTTTTTTTTATTATGCTTTGTTGAGCCAGAGAATCAAAGGACAAAGTTCTCTTGTTTCATGTATCAAGTAATCTTTTATGATCTTGACTTAAACTTGCGAAACACCTTAAACAGCAAACCTTTAAGGCTGTATGTTGCTCTGCCAAATATTTTTTTAATAGCCAGTAAAAAAAAAAAAAAAAGCATAATGCAATTTTTATATTCTTTGTGCTTCTTAAGTATACAGTATAAAGATAAAATCTATTGTAAAATTTCATTTGCAAAACCCTTTCTATTCCCTTGTCATATTTTTATCAGGCTTACTCTCTATATGTCAGTTATTCTTGTGAATAATTGGCAGCTAGATAGAGTAGTGGATAGAGAATTGTATCTAGAGTCAGAAAGACTTGTGTTCAGATCCTGAGCTTGAGATACTGATATCCTAAACCTGAGATACTGATGTCCTGGGGCAGTCCCTTAACCACTGTCTGCCTCAATTTTCTTCATCTATAAAATAATAACATCTATCTTCCAAGGCTGTTGTGAAGATAAAATGAGATAATGTCTATAAAGTGCTTAGCACTGGTTAAATAAGATATAAATGTTAACTCTTATCTCCATCATTATCATGAAGATTTCACATAAAAGAAAAAAGCATAGGAATCTGTGATTTATTGAAATTCCTGATTGACTTTTTTTAAAAAGCAATATGAATTGGGTGTTTTTTCCCCCTAGTGGTTTCATATCTTTTTTTCTTTTTCAGTTAATCTTAAGAGTCACTACTTCAATCTCTTTAAAATTGTTACTTCCTATTGTATATTCTAATCTAGGCCATCTTCTGCTATAATCCTGTTCTCTTTATTGGTGTCTACTTCTTCACGCAGCATACCACTGTCATCGATAAATAAAAATTTGTAGAAATATGATCAAACTTTTCCATTTTTTAAAAAGTGTGTGTGTGTGTGAAAAAGACAGAGAGAGAGAGAGAGAGAGAGAGAGAGAGAGAGAGAGAGAGAGTGAGTGTGTGTGTGTGTGTGTGTGTGTGTGTGTGTGTGTGTGTGTGTGTGTGTGTTGCGTGTTTCCTTAAATATCCTCAGGATTATATAGCTAACTTGTTTTTACCTCTATCACTTTTTGATATTTTATAAGAGGGTGCTGTTCACTTTCCTTCATCCTGAAAAAGATTTTGCAAATATGTTTTTAGTTTAAACTATTGTTAATTTAGTTAAAACTTCTTTAAGAAATGGTAAAAAGTTTAGTTAATGTTTTTTTTTTCTTTATCCATTTTATATTTTTTTGTATCAATAGCTTGTTTAAAAAAGTCAGAATACATTTTCATGGCTTGTGCTTCTCATTTATTCTAATTTGATACTGATGTTTATTATTCAAACAAGTTGATTATCTGACAGTTAACAACTGATCAGTAATCAGTATACGCATCAATAATCAGTTTCCTGTCTTAAGATAGTCATCTTTATTTTTTTGTGATACCATTTGGTATTTCCCAAGTCTTGAAGAAAGTATTAATGATGTATAGATTTTTGCCTTCTTTGTATTTTTATATAGCTTTAACCTCTTCTGTCTTTTAATATTTTCCTGGTCTGGGACGTATTTTCCAACTTTTTTTTTGCTCCTCTCCCTATGCTTAATATTTGTATTAAAGTCAAGTATTAAAATATATGTTAGGAAACTTAAAAGTTTTTGTACAGAAAAAAGTGCACCAAGATAAATTAAAAAGTGATTGATTGGGATGGGAGGATTTGTGGAATTTTTCATTGACTTCCTGATAAAGATCTGATATCCAATATGTATAGGGAATTAATACAAATATAAAAGTTTAAGAACTGTTTCCCAGGAATTAAGTACTCAAAGTCTGTGAATAGAAAATTCTCAGATTTGCCAACTACTAATAGTTACATGAAATACTGCCCCTAAATCATTGATAATAAAAAAAGTCAGGCCTCAGAGTTATTTTGGCTTACCTCATATCTAGCAAATTGGCACAGATGACAAGAGGTGGAAACAATACCTTTAGGGGATACATTGTTGGAAGAACTGTGAATTGTTCTAACCACCATTGGAAAGGATTTGGAGTCATGCTAAAGATATGATTAAAATGCCCATATACTTTGACCCAGATATGCCACAGCTTGGAGTATACCTCCAAGGAGGCCAGAAGTAATAATAAAAGACCCACATACACCAAAATATTCAGAGCAGTATTTTTTTGTGATGGCAAAACAATTAGTAAAAGAAAGTATCCATTATTGGAGAAGAGCTAAATAAATTACGGTATTGGGTTCTATTGTGCTGTAAGAAATGACAAAGACATCGGGGGGATGGAGGGGGGGTAATTTGGAAAAATGAATACAAAAATTAAAAAAAAAAAAAAAAAAGAAATGACAAAGAATTTAGAAAATTTATATAACTATGTAGACTTGTAAAAAAAATGCATAATTATTACAACTATGTAAGAAGAAAGAACAACCGCAAAAATAATCCCTAAAACTGAATGCTAAAAATAATTATGACTAAGTTGTCCCTTGAGAAAAGATGAAAAAATGCATATTCCTCCTTTCTTCTCAAGAGTTGTTAATACAATGTGGAAAATTGCATATACTTTCAGATTCAGTTGTATTGGCTAATGCCACTGAATTCCTCTCCCCCTTCCCCATCCTTTTAAAAAAAATTTTTCTTATAAGGAATAAGTCACAGAGTTTAGGAGAGGCTCTATTTGAAAGTGAGGTGCTGGAAAAACAAGCAGTTGAAATTTAAAATTTATTTTTAAAGTATATGTTATTGGATCACTTGCCATCAAGGGGAGGGGGAAGAGAGGAGAAAAAAATTAGAACACAAGGTTTTTGTAAGGGTGAATGTTGAAAATTATCCGTGTGTGTGTGTATGTGTGTGAAATAAAAAGCTTTAATTGAAAAAAATTAAAACTATATGTTAATTTAATTTGGATTATTTTACCTAGGTTTTCATGCAGCAGATGTAGGAGCATATTGCTACTGTTCTTTATATAATCATCTTTTTGTTTATACTCATCATGAAAATGTGTTGTTTTGTTTTTGGTTATTGAACTATGTTATATCTATTCTGCTGGCATTGCTAATTTAATTAAATCCCCTCTATAAAACTATTAGGAATTTCAAAAAAAACCATATCTATTTCCTTTCTATGTGACTGATCCTTATGAATTGAAGAACTATTATTTAGAGTAATAAATAAGCAATGCTTTTCCAATCAATCTTTTTATTAATAAACAAAAATAATGTCTTATATCCTTACTGTACTAAGCATACTCATTGAACAAAAACATTCCATTGATGTGTGTGTGTGTGTGTTTTTTAATGGGCAGAATCGAGAAAGAGCTATCAATTTGTCAATCCTTTCCGTGTCCGGGCCGGGTGAGGTTTCCCATGTTGACTGTATGACTTTAGGACTTTTTTCCTTCTTCTCTGCCACTATCACTGCTAAATCAAAAAGGGCCACAAAGGACCAAGGAAAATTTATTTTTCTTTCTTTCTTGGATTGCCATGTTCAAAAGAATTCATCACCATATGGCCAATTTTACTGGTACTGTACTTCTATGATGATTAGTTATATTGAGCCTCAGGAAACAGACTAGGTCTAATAGTCAAAAACTTAAGTTCTTCTGACACAGCTTACAAAGATCCAGAGTAACCTCCATATCATTATTGGAGGAAGACTTTGTGGAGAATTTTTATTATTACAAATTATAATACATGATAGATATTTATAACAAGAACACTACGGAAATAATTTCAGTTTAGTCACCAGCACTGGTTTTTGAGAGTGAATTGGTAGAGAAATTTTTGAAGAAACACATACACCAAAATATTAAGAGCAATATTTTTTTGTGGTGGCAAAAAAGTAGTAAAAGAAAGTATCCATTATTGAAAAACAACTAAATAAATTATGGTTTGGGGTTCTATTCTGATAATGACCTTTTTTTTTTTTTTTTGGGGGGGGGCTGAGGCAATTGGGGTTAAGTGACTTGCCTAGGGTCACACAGCTAGGCAGTGTTAAGCGTCTGAGGCCAGATTTGATGAGTTTTTTTTTTAAATTGTATTTTTATTTTTTCCAATTACATGTAGAAATAGTGTTCAACATTTATTGTTTATAAGATTTTGAGTTCCAAAGTTTTCTCCTTCCCATCCCCTACCTCCAACATGGCAAAGCAATCTAATACAAGTTATATATGTGCTATCGTGTTAAACGTAATTCCATATTTAATCATATTGTGAAAGAAGAAATAGAACAAAAGAGGAAAACTGATGGGGTGGGGACCAAAATAGCAAGAAAAGTGAAAAGAATATGCTTTGATCTGCATTCAGACTTCATATCATTCTCACTTTGGATTTGGATAACATGATTTCCATTGTGATTTTGGAATTACCTTGAAATTGTATTGCTTAGAAGAATCAAGTCAGTCATAATTGATCATCATACAATTGCTGTACAATGTTCTCCTGATTCTACTCACTTCACTTAGCATCAGTTATGTAACTCTTTCCAAGCTTTTCTGAAATCTATCTGCACATAATTTCTAATTGCACAATAGTATTCCATTACATTCATATACCATAGCTTGTTCACCCATTCCCCAATTGATGGGCATTCCTTTAATTTCCAGTTCTTTGCCACCACAAAAAAGCTGCTATCTGAATAAGCCAATCTGAAAAGTGTGAAATATGGTACCTCAGAGTTTGTCTTAATTTACATTTTTCTAATCAATAGTGATTTAGAGCATTTTTTCAAAAAATATGACTAGAAATGGCTTTAATTGCTTCATTTGAAAATTGTTCATATCCTTTCATCATTTATCAATCGGGGAATGGCATGTATTATAAATTTGAGTTAATTCTCTACATATTTTAGAAATAAGGCCTTTATCAGAAACAATGACTAAAAATTTCCCCCCAACTTTTTGTTTCCCTTCTAATCTTAGCTACGATAGGTTTCGTTTGTGCAAAAAGTTTTTAATGTAATACAATCAAAATTATCCGTTTTGCATTTTATAATGTTCTCTAGTTCTTTGGCCATAAATTCCTCCCTTTTCCACAAATCTGAGAGGTAGACTATCCCTTGTTCTAATTTGTTTATAGTGTCATCCTTTATGTCTAAATCATGAACCCATTATAATCTTATTTTGGGGATAGGCTGTTTAGATGTTGGTTAATTTCTGCCATACTGTTTTCCAGTTTTCCCAGAAATTTTTGTCAAATAATGAGTTCTTATGCCAGAAGCTGGGAGTCTTTGGCTTTATAAAATACAAGATTACTATAGTCAATGACTATTGTGTCTTATGAATATAACCTATTCCACTGATCCAGTACTCCATTTCTTAGCTAGTACCAAATGGTTTTAATGACCACTGCTTTATAATATAGTTTTAGATCTGGTATAACTAGGCCACCTTCCTTTGCATTTTTTTTTTTCATTAATTCCCTTGAAATTCTTGACCTTTTGTATTTTCAGATACATTTTGTTTTTATTTTTTTCTACTCTGTAAAGTAATTTTTATACCCAGTTGAATATGTAAAGTGGCATGGCACTGAATGAATAGACTAATTTTGATAGAATTGCCATTTTTATTATATTAGCTCGCCCTCTCCATAAGCAATTGGTATTCTTCCAATTGTTTAGATCTGAGCTTATTTGTGTGAAAAGTGTTTTGTAATTGTGTTCATATAGTTCCTGACTTGTCTTAGCAGGTAGACTCCCAGATATTTTATTTACAGTTATTTTAAATGGAATTTCTCTTGCTGCTGGGCTTTGTTAACATGGAAATATCAATGATTTATGTAGGTTTATTTTATGTCCTACAACTTTGCTAAAACTGTTAATTGTTTCTAGTAGTTTTTAGATTGTTTCTCTAGGATTCTCTAGATATGCCATCT
Source organism: Sminthopsis crassicaudata (assembly GCF_048593235.1). Lineage (NCBI taxonomy): Eukaryota > Metazoa > Chordata > Mammalia > Dasyuromorphia > Dasyuridae > Sminthopsis > Sminthopsis crassicaudata. The sequence continues at coordinate 500,729,713 of NC_133619.1, read as the reverse complement.
ATTATCTGCAAAGAATATTAATTTTGTTTCCTTATTACCTATTCTTATTCCTTCGATTTTGTTTTTCTTATTGCTAAAGCTAACATTTCTAGTACAGTATTAACTAATAGTGGTGATAATAGGCAATCTTGTTTTACCCTGATCTTACTGGGAATGCTTTTGGCTTATCCCCATTCCATATATGGTTTTAGATAGATGTTACTTATCATTTTAAGAAAAACTTCATTTATTCCTATGATCATCAATATAAATTTTCTTCACAAAAACCTCCCAAGATATCTTGGGAGTTTATGGGTTAGATTTTTTTTTTCTCTCCCCTACTTTTTTATTCTAGCGTTTAAAAAAATTCAGGGCAATTGACTCTTTTATCCTGTGTAGTTTCATTTATGATTTCTTGAAATATAGCACTGGAAAGAATTGGGTTCTGATAAAGCCCATTAGGATTCAAATAGAGCTGCTTGAACATGCCTTAAACCCAAATCATTCTGGCTCACTGGCCCAGAGTATGTCCCAGTTCATGCCTCACCTGGTCCTTGTTTGAGTTTTAAATAACTCAGAATGAAAGTAAATGATAATTGTTTTTGTGTTGGTCAGAAATCTTGAGGGTCTTCCCTCCCCAATTTTTTTTTTTTAAACTAAGTAAAAGAGGCCATTTTTTTGTCTCATTTCTTACCTAGCATTAATCACTACTTGGATATGGTCTCTGTCACATTGAGACCTGTTAAAGATCTTAGCTTAAAAAGGCGAAGGTCTCCCACTGCAAACAATACTACTTCCATCAACCAGATCTGTTTCTTGCCACTGGATTGCAGATGGCTATAGAGGTGAAAGCAAAGTTAGTGACTTTTCATAGGACTCCCTCATTAAATCCAGTTCACTTGCAAATCAAAACATCACCTTTGTGATGTCTGTAATTTGTCCTCTTTGAGAATGAAGGACAAACAACAAAGTAACTATATTTCCCTTCATTCTGTTTTTTTCCCTTTTATACTTTTTTTTTTCTATCTCCTTTAACTCTTGTCATTCCTCACCAGTGTTTTGCTTCCACCTCCCTCAGTCTGTCTGTTTTCTTGAAGCACTCCTCTTCCTTTCCATATTTATTTCCCTTCCCTTCCTACTTTTATGTAGGGTAAGATAGATTTCTATACCCAACTGAATGTGTATCATTTAGTCCCTTTTTGAACCAAATCCAATGAGAGTAAAGTTCAAAACAATGCTTACCCTCTCCCTTCATTCCCTATACTGTAATGGGTCTTTCATTTACCTCATTCTGCTTGCCTCCCTTCCTCTTCTCCCAATATGATTTCTTTTTTTTCACTCCTTAATTTTCTTTACATATCATCACATTAATGTCAGCTCACACCTTCAATCTATATATAGTACTCCTGGCTGCCCCAATATACTTACGCTGGATTGTGCTTCCCTTTTATCCAGTTGAGACAGACCTTTCTTAAAGTACTTCTAAGTTATCTAGTGTTATGATTCTTACAAGGTACTAAGGCCATGGAATTGATAGAGACAATAATTATCTAATTTAACAGTTCAATATGATTGATCTGATCCTACAAGATGTTATGGGCCAGAACTTGAAACAAGGTACTAAGTGGAATGGAGGAGACAATGGTTAAATCTAATTTAGCATTGATTTAATTCTACAACAAATAATAGTTTCCTGATGATGTAATGATTGGAGTATACTCAGTGCACAGCATATAAGCAAGAAGCTCTCAGGTCCAGATACAGAAACCCACAAGCCCATTCTCTCGGAGGCAGAGTCAGATTCATTCCATTTTCCACCTTTGTGCTGGCTTGAAGGGTTTGGATTCAGAGGGAGCTAGAGGCAGAAGCTGGAAGAGACAAAGGACTAACAGCAAGAGCTCTGGGGACCAAGGAGAGAGATAAGCCTCTAAGAAAGCTAACCTAGCTATTTTGAAGAAGACAATAAAGGATCTGGACTTTAACTCTTGGCTGCATTCAGGGTGATTATTCTGAACTGAAAAGAAAGTTGCCTCCAGAAATCTGCTCCTAGAGAACAGTATATTTTAAAGAAGAATATCACAATCTAGGGCTGGAAAATTGTTTCATTCCTATCTTTTTTGTGGGTTCTGTGGCTCCAGAATTCCTTTAGAGGTTTGATTTAACACTCTTCTAAGAAAAATTTACGTGTTCTAAGAAAAAACTGCTTTAAGTGCAACAATGTTTGTAGCAGCTGTTTTTGTGGTGGCAAAGAATTGGAAAATTAGTGGATGCTTATCAATTGAGGAGTGACTGAATAAGTTATATTATATGAAAATAAAGGAATATTATTGTTCTATAAGAAATGATGAACAGGCTGATTTTAGAAAAGTCTGGAAAGATTTATATGAACTGATGCTAAGTGAGGAAAGCGAACCAGGAAAACATTGTACACAGCAGCAAGATTATGTGATGATCAACTATGATAGACTTGGTTCTTTTCAGCAATCTGTGATCTAAGCCAGTTCCAATAAACTTTGAATGGAAAATGTTATCTGCATCCAGAAAGAGAACTATGGAGCCTGAATGTAGGTAAAGCATACAATTTTCACCATTTTTTCCTTCTATTTTTTTTTCCTCATGGTTTTTCTCTTTTCTGATTTTCTTCTCCTAACATGATTCATATGGAAATATATTTAAAAATGATTGTACCTATATAACATAAAAATTTTAACAAAAATAAAGAGAAAATTTTTTAAAAAGAAATCTGCTTTGATCACTTTTCCTTATGTTCCTTGGAAGTGAGACCCTAATAATAAAACTTGCTGTTTTTTCCCCCAGTTACATGTTAATCTTCTAAACTATCATCCATTTCAAAAAGCCTGCTAAAAACATTTTTGCATATGTATTTGTAGCAGCCTTTTTTGTAATGACAAGGAACTAGAAATTGGGTGGATACTCATTAGTTTGTGAATATCTGAATAAGTTATGGTATATTAATGGAATGGAATGTTATTATTGTTCTATGACAAAATACGAATAGGCTGATTTCACAAAAATCTGAAAAGATTTACGTTAAATGATACTAAATGAAGTGAGCAGAACCAAGAGAACATTGTACACAGTAATAAGATTATGAGATGATCAATTGTGATGGGCTTGACTCTTTTCAACATTGAGGTGATTCTAAATAGTTTCAATAGACTTGTGATGAAAAGAGTCATCGGCATCCAGAGAGAACTATGGATCAAAGCATAGTATTTTTACCTTTCTGTTGTTGTTGTTTGCTTGCTTTTTTCTTTCTCATGTTTTTTCCCCTTTTGATCTGATTTTTCTTGCACAGCATGACAAATATAGAAATATGTTAAGAAGACTTGCACATGGTTAGCCTATATCAGATTGCTTGCCATCTAGGGGAGAAGGAGGGGGAGAGGGGGAAAAACTTGGAACACAAGGCTTTGAAAAAGTAAATGTTTAATTAAAAAATAAATAAGCAACCTTCCACATCTCTAATGTTGATCTTTAGTTCTTCAGAGTGGTGTCCTTTCATTGTCATTCAGCAGTATTGATAAAATGTTAGTATTGAAAACATTAGCCTTTGCTTTTAGGGAAAGTTTGGGCTTAATAAAAGCTTTCTCTTCCTTCTGTTCAGTTTTGGGCCTAGCTTATTCTCCATCATACTGTCTTTCAAAAATGTATTTTTTTTTCCCCCTAACATTATAGCAGCACTACCAGGGAACATTTTGGGCGTCACTTAAATGAAAAATCAAAATGTTATAGTTCAGAGATCGGGTTAACAGTGATATTCTCAGACAGATTGAGAATACAGTATTATGAAATTGAAACTATATCCACTCATATGAAAGAGTGTTCCAAATCACTACTGATCAGAGAAATGCAGATTAAGACAACTCTGAGAAACCACTAAAGACCTGTTAGATTGGCTAAGCTGACAGGAAAAGATAATGATGAATGTTGGAGGAGATGTGGGAAAACTGGGACACTGATGCATTGTTGGTGGAGTTGTGAAAGAATCCAACCATTCTGGAGAGCAATTTGGAACTATGCCCAAAAAGTTATCAAATTTTGCATATCCTTTGATCCAACAGTGCTGCTACTGGGCTTATATCCCAAAGCAATACTAAAGGTGGGAAAGGGACCTGTATGTGCCAAAATGTTTGTGGCAACTCTTTTTGTAGTGGCTAGAAACTGGAAAATGAATGGATGTCCATAAATTGGAGAATGGTTGGGTAAATTATGGTATATGAATGTTATGGAATATTATTGCTCTGTAAGAAATGACCACCAGGAGGAATACAGAGAGGTTTGGAGAGACTTACATCAACTGATGCTGAGTGAAATGAACAGAACCAGGAGATCACTATACACTTCAACAACGATACTGTATGAAGATATATATTCAGATTGAAGTGGATATCTTCAACATAAAGAAGATCTAATTCACTTCTAGTTGATCAATGATGGACAGAAACAGCTATACCTAGAGAAGGAACACTGGGAATTGAATGTAATCTGTTTGCACTACTTGTCTTTCTACCCAGGTTATTTATACCTTCCGAATCCAATTCTGACTGTGCAATAAGAAAATTGGATTTGCACATATATATTGTATCTAAGTTATTCTGTAACACATTTAATATGTATGGGATTGACTGTCATCTAGGGGAGAGAGTAGAGGGAGGGAGGGGAAAATTTGGAAAAATGAATAGAAGGGATAATGATGTAAAAAAACAAAATTACTCATGCATATGTACTGTCAAAAAATATATAATTATAAAATTAATTTAAAAAAAAAGAGAGAATACAGTATTATATGGATGTCATACCTACAATCCAGACTTCTGGAACATCTCCTAGCAACCTTTTCAATCTAAAAGATTATATCAGCTTTGGAATTCCTGCTCTTACAGGTCCCATAGCCCTTCAAATTGATTAGATGGCTTTTAGAACCTCCCTTTAAGGAGAGTATTCAGGATTACTATCTCCTTATCCTACCAGACTATATCTGGACTTCTTTATCATACCCCTGGTGAAAAATATTTCTCTTTATCCATACTTCTCTTATTCTCCACATACTACTTTTTATCCTTCAACCTACCTCCCCTCCATGTGTAGCTTCTTCAGTTAGAATGTAAGTTCATTGAAAATAGGACACACAGAAAAAATCCAACCATTCTGGAGAGCAATCTGAAATTATGCCCAAAAAGTTATCAAAATGTGCATACCCTTTGACCCAGCAGTGGTACTACTGGACTTACATCCCAAGGAAATACTAAAGAAGGGAAAGGGACCTGTATGTGCCAAAATGTTTGTGGCAGCCCCTTTTTGTAGTGGCTAGAAACTGGAAAATGAATGGAAGTCCATGAATTGGAGAATGGTTGGGTAAATTATGGTATATGAATGTTATGGAATATTATTGTTCTGTAAGAAATGACCAGCAGGAGGAATACAGAGAGGCTTGGAGAGACTTGCATCAACTGATGTTGAGTGAAACGAGCAGAACTAGGAGATCATTATACACTTCAACAATGATACTGTATGAGGATGTATTCTGATGGAAGTGTGTAGCGAGCTGTCGTCTCCAGAAGCTGCCGGATCGCTCTCTGGGAAGAGATCTGCTGTGTCAACTCAAATCTCTCGGACAGATTCTTCTTCCTGTAGAGAACCGTTGTCTTCAGGCAGTTGCCGTTAACTCTTGTCCAGAGAAGTGACTTCCCTTCCTGCAGAGAGCCCCGTCAAGCCTGATGTAGTGCAGAGACTTTTCCTATCTCTGGAGTGATGTCCTCTTTTATCCTCCCAGAGAATGGGCGTGGGATAATGCAAGGGCTTCTGGGAAGAACCACTTCAACCAATGAGCTTGCTCCTCCCAAGCACGCAAGCTCTTCCTTAGAAATTCATAAGTCAAACTACCAGGAAAGGCCGGAACTAGAGAATTGTTAAGTACCGACTTAGCACTTAGTAAGAACCTAATATCTCATTATCTCATTAGCACTTAGTAAGAACCTAATAGAAGTGGATATCTTCAACATAGAGAAGAGCTAATCCAATTCTGATGGACAGAATCAGCTACATCCAGAAAAGGAACACTGGGAAATGAGTGTAAACTCTGAGCTTTTTTTTTGTTTTGTTTTTCTTCCCAGATTATTTTTACCTTCTGAATACAATTCTTCCTTTGCAACAACAACAACAAAATTCGGTTCTGCACATATATGTTGTAACTAGGATATACTATAAGATATTTAATATGTATGGGAATGCCTGCCATCTAGGGGAGGGAGTGGAGGGAAGGAGGGGAAAAATTCAGAACAGAAGGGAGTACAAGGGATAATGTTGTTAAAAAAAAAAAAAAAAAAAAAATTACCTATGCATATGTACTGTCAAAAAAATCTTATAATTTTAAAAATTAATTTAAAAATAGCTAAAAAAAATAAAGAAAAAAAGAAAGAAAATAGGACACACAAAAGACAAACAACCTCTTTGAGTATAGCTGCCCCACTGGAGATCCAATTGGAACTAACCAGTTGGGCAACACAGCTTCTTTTCTTCTCTCTTTCCTTCCATCCTTTTTTCTTCTTTCCTTTCTCCCTTTTTTCCTCCTCCTCCTTCCTCTCCCCCTCTCTTCCTTTTTTTTCCTTTCCCTTATCTCTGTCCACATTGAGTATCATATTCTCACCTGCAGGTAGCTTGATGAAAGGAATATAAATTAGTTTTTTTTGAATCACCACGAAATCACCCAAGATATCTTGGGGTTTACTAGCTGGATTTGTTTCTTGAGGACCATGCCTTAAACCCAGTTATTCTTGTCTCATAATTATTGACCAAGGAGAGATCCCAGGCCAAGCTTCAGTTTGGTCATTGTTTGGGCCCTGATTGACTAAGTGAATATAAATAGCAATTATTTCTGTGTTGGCCTTAAACCCTGAAAGAGAAACACTCCGAGATTGATTTATTTTTTTTTTTAACTAGGTAAAAAAGGTCATTTTTTGCCTCTGTTTTTACCCTGCATGGGTTGCCTCAGTCAGATTGACACCTGTTACTGACACCTTGCTTAAAAAGGCCAAGTTCTGCCACTGTATCTAGATGGCTCTTGAGGAGAAGATGGGTCTTCTGGATTCAGAGGATTTTAGTTGGACTTTGAAGGAAGTATTAGAAGGCAGTAGGCTTGATGAGGAAAGTGATCACGCCTTCTCTGACTTCTCAGGAAGGGAGGTGAAAAACACCAAAGGGAAGTGGGGAATAAATCAGATATTGTTAATGGGTTTCTGGGCTGAAGGGTCTTACTAGAAACAGGTATACACAAATCCATCAGTATGGGAGGTATTACACAAGCACATAGCAATAACGCACTGGCTACTAGTGATGACACTTTCCACAGCCGGTGCAGGCTCAATGTGGTGTAACAACAAACAATATAAATCAACATGGTGGTGTAAAAGACTTCCAGAAGTTATAGAAGGAGGATGTGTAAATAACAATCACACATATACCTCCTTCAGCAGCTAAGACATAGTCCAAAACCAATCTATTGTCCATTACTTAATGTGTGAGGGAATCCAATGATTCCTGAGGGTTTTGAAGTCCTGCATCAGTCTCATTAACAATTTTTGATGCCCATGAGTCAATTGCCATAACTGCCATACTCTTTCAGTGATGGACACAGTCAGTGACAGAACCACCCAATGTTTCTTGGATCTTCTCCTTCGTTTCAAGGGTCTGCTCCATCTCTCTCAGATGAACATCAAGCGATTATAGCTCATTGGCACCCATCTGATTCCTTCTTCATCTGTGGAGATACAAGCAAACCCTCTCCTCCAAGCAGTTAACCTATCTGGTCCCTTCCATTCACCACCTTCTGGATCTCTCCACATTATCTAAAGATAGTGGGGCTGCTTGTACTGGATACTGCCCTTCCAGTGGGTTATAAAACCTGTCTGCTGGAGCCAGTGCATCTTTTATCAAAAATCAAGAAGTAATTGTATAAAGAGCTAAATTTAAAAATTCTCTAGGGTTACCGCTGGCTCCCCCTTTCTTTTGTTTTTGGAGGAGTGTCTTGATGTCTCTGTTTCTCCTCTCTACTATTGCCTATCCTTGGGGGGTTAAAGGGTGCCAGTGGTGTGGAAAACCTTATACTGTGCACAAAAGTGTGCAAAATGTTTAGAAGTATATGCAGGTCCATTATCTGTTTTTATTGCTTGTGGCACACCTGTGGCAACCTTGTTAGCACCTTGAGTACCTTAGAATCAGCCAGAGTCAGGATAAGCAAAAGTATTTATTCTTGGTCTTTAGCAGTAGAAATGAAGAGAGTGGATGTGGAGGATCTCTGCAACCTTACCTCATGATCTCTCTCGCAGAAGTGACCCTAGCTAGTCTCCCTGCACCTCCTAGTCCCTCCCACAATTCTTTGTATACACCAAACGATTGGGCCAGCACAGGATAGTGGGAAGGCCATTTTCTAAGCATATTCTTACAGAGTATTGTCCAATCAGCAATTAGCCTCAAGTGCTCGATTGTCCAACCCCGTGCATTGACTCAAGAATTTCAGCCCTTCACATCTCCCGCTTTCTTTTGTTTTAGAACACAGGTGGTCACACCATCCCTGACTTCTCAGGGAGGTGAGAACCTCAAAAAGGAGGTGATCGCGTCCTCCCTGACATCTCAGGAAAGGAGGTGAAAGCACTAAAAAGGAGATTATCACACCCTCCCTGACATCTCAGGAAGGGAGATGAAAAGCACCAAAGGGTTTCTGGGCTGAAGGGTCTTATTAGAAACAGATATGCACAAACCCATCAGCATGGGAGGTATTACACAAGCACATAGCAATAACGTACAGGCTATTAGTGATGACTCTCCCCATAGCCAGGACAGGCTCAATGTGGTGTAACAAACATGAATTGTACATGCAAGTAGTGATATAACAAACAATATAAATCAACGTGGTCTTGTAAAAGATTTCCAGAAGTCCTAGAAGGAGGGTATGTAAACAACAGTCACACATAAGCCTTCTTCAGCAGCCAAGAGATACTCTAAAACCAATCTATTGTCCATTGCTTCATGTGTCAGAGAATCCAATGATCCCCGCAAGTTTTTGAAGTCCTGCAACAGTGCTTTTATGTATTAGGGAATCCAATGATTCCTGCAGATTTTGAAGTCCTGCAACAGTTTTATTATTTCTCAGAAAATGCAATGATTCCTGAGGGTTTTCAAGTCCTACAGCAGTCTTATCATGTCTCAGAGAATGCAGTGATTCCTGAGGGTTTAGAAGTCCTACAACAGTCTTATCATGTCTCAGAGAATCCAATGACTCCTGAGGGCTTTGAAGTTCTACAACAATCTTTTCATGTCTCAGGGATTCCAATGATTCCTGAGGGTTTTGAAGTCCAACAATTTTTGGTGTCCCTAAATCAAACACCATAATTGCCATACTCTTTCAGTGATGGGCACACAACGGAACCACCCGATGTTTCTTGGGTCTTCTCCTTTGTTTCAAGGGTCTTCTCCATCTGTAGAGATACAAACAAACCTTTTCCCCCAAGCAGTTAACCTATCTGGTCCCTTCCATTCACCACTTTCTGGGTCTCCACATCACCTGGCAATTATCTAAAGACAATGGAGCTGCTTGCACTGGACACTGCCTTTCTGGTGCGTTATAAAACCTGTCTGCTGGAGCCAGTGCATCTTTGTCAAAAATCCAGAAGTTAATAGTATAAAGAGCTAGATTTAGAAGTTCTCTAGGGTTCTCTGTGGCTCCCCCTTTCTTTTGTTTTTGGAGGAGCATCTTAATGTCTCTTTCTCCTCTTTACTGTCCTTGAGGATTAAAAGGTATGCCAGTGGTGTGTAAAATCTTATACTATGAACAAAAGTGTGCAAAATGTTTAGAAGTATATGCAGGTCCATTTTCTGTTTTTATTGCTTGTGGCACACCCATAATGGCAAATGCTTGTATAAGGAATTCAGTGACCACTCTGGTAGTCTCTTTTGCTGCTAGTATTGCAAAAGTGAATCCTGAAAAAGTGTCTACCACAACGTGAATAAAAGACAGACCAAAAGTTTTATAATGGGTCATATCCATTTGCCAAATTTCATTAGGTCTCAAACCACGAGGGTTCTTCCCTGGAGAGAGTGTAGGAGCGTGGAAAGGAAGGCAAGCTGTACAGGCTTTTACTGTGCTCTTAGCTTCTTCTCTTGTTATTCCAAATTGTAAACGTAAAGCTCGAGCAGCCTGATGATATTTAAAATGAGATTCTTGGGCTTCTTGAAATAAAGGAGTATTGGCCAACATGGTTTGAAGGCTATCTGCCTTTGAATTACCATCAAAAATAGAATCTGGAAGTCCACTATGTTGAGTGGACATACAAGATATAAATCTTACCTGTATGCTTTCTCACCTGCTTTTGAAGTTCCTTAAAGAGCTGATATATATTAGAGGCTACAAATTTTATTTGGGCTGTGGCACTTCTTTATACCACACCTACTGAATAGGCCGAATCAGATATATATTTATATCTCCTGGATAATAAGTAAGAGTTAGAATGATTGCATACAATTCATTCTGCTGAGTGAACTGAAAAGGAGTTTGGACTACAATTAAGTCACGAGAGTATACAGTGCAAATATTATGTCTGATTGCATTTGTAAAGATAGTTGGTCATTGTAAGAGAAACTTTAGAAATCTTCAAGAATCCATCGCCAATTATGTAATAGTCTGGTTATTTTTAATGAAGACTCGTGTGTAAAATTTGGAGCTGTGGCTAATAAAATTTACCACTCTGGGATGGTTTCACAGCATACACTAATTTGTGCATTGGTATAAAGGTGTATATCTTGTTAGGTCTTATCCCAAATAATTGTACTACTCGTTTAATGTCTTTTAATAAAATTCTAGCCACAAGCACTGGGTAAGGATAAAGGCTTTGTTCTGGTTGTGCTGAGGAGTTTACCCACTCTATCACACTATCTTCTTGATGAAGGACTGCTGTGGGTGCCTCTTTTGTAGCAAAAATTGATATTTCCAAGGGTTATTCAACCACATTGGATAAAACCAGTTTGACTTTTCTCAAAGCCTCTTGAGCTTCTTTTGTAAGCTGATGTGGTGAGTTTAAAGCACTCTCTCCCCTTAAAAATGTCATATAATGGTTGCAATTGATAGGTAGTCAAGCCTAACACTGGACGCATCCATTGGATATCTCCTTTCAATTTCTGAAAGTAATTTAAGGTGTTTAGCTTCTCTGTTCTTAAGGAAAGTTTTTGTACTGTAAGTACCATAGGGTATACTTCATATTCTAAATATTGAAAAGGAGCATGTCTTTGAAAATTTTCTGGAGCTATATGCAATTTGTAGTTCCTTAGTGTTTCTATGGTCATTTGTAGACATGCTTCTAATATTTGCTCCTCAGGTGCACATCCCAAAATATCATCCATGTAATGTAATAACATAACATTTGGAAATGTTTTTCTTACTGGAGTAAGAGCAGCAGCAACATACATTTGATACATAGTAGGGCTGTTTTTCATTCCCTGTGGCAAAACTGTCCATTCATATCTTTTATAAGGCTCAGCTAAGTTAACGCTGGGCACTGAAAAGGCAAATCTTTTCATATCCTCCTTATCTAAAGGGATAGAACAGAAACAATTCTTAATATCTATAATCCAAAGAGGCCATTCTCTCAGCAATTGAGTAGGAGATGGCAGTCCAGGTTGAAGAGTTCCCATAGTTTTCATCTGTTCATTGACTTTTCTTAAATCAGTCAACATTCTCCACTTTCAAATCTGGGTAGTAGACATTCATCATCCTCTTAATTTTATGGAATTAAACAAGTCAAACTCCTTTGAGTGAATACAGATCTTTTCTAGGAAGCTCTGCAGCATTTTAGACTTTGATATAATCGAGGTAATATCCAGGAACACATTCCTGCCTTATCCATGTCCAAAAAACTGTCTCACTGTGCATCCTGAGTCCTGATACTTCTCTTTCAGAAGGAGGATAACGTTTGATCATGAGTTCTCTGGAATTGTGGTTGAACATTGATTGCAGTTAATCATAGCTTAAGTTTTTCAAAGTTGTTTATCTTTACAATATTGTTATAAGGTATCCTTTAATAAATTGCTTGCTAATTTTATATCATGAGTAGAATTCTTTCTAGAGAGAGAATAAATTAAATCTTTTTTTAGAGGAAGAAGGAAAATAATTGTTTAATATTAAGAAGAGTTAGGGAACAATTATAAAACCCTAAAAAGAAAACTCAGTACCAAAGAACTAAATTTAGCTTTATTTTCTGGAAACCTAATATCTCTGTGAGATATATAATATATAAAACTTGAATGGGGTTTAGCTAAGCTACCTTCATTTTAGTGCATTGGACTTTAAAGTATCAGAGCTACATAAAAACCTGACATTTGATTTAGTTGATATCTCATCTTTTAGAAGAGAAAAACTAAGGCCAGAGGACAAAGTAATCAATTAAAATTAAAGTAGTAGTAGAGCTAGGACAAGAATCTATCCATTATGGATGTTTTATACGTGTGTGTGTGTGTGTGTGTGTGTGTGTGTGTGTGTGTGTGTGTGTGAATTAAGTGTAATTCTTGGTCATAATTGTGTTTCTGTTATCCTGTGATTCAATGGGACTTATTTTCCATGATGTCACTTTAAAGGTCAGGGATGTGAAGGAACATCATCTTAAATAAACCACTTCTAAGAGTGGTTTGGAAAGAAGGTAAACCTTTTTTGTATCATTAAATGCTGAGGTGCATTGTCTAATTAAATGCTGAAGTTCACCATAGTTTTTGTGCTTTTTGAAGGGTCAATGAAATTTCTCTTGATGAAGTAATATATTTTCTTAGTAAAATATTCCTAGATTTTGTATATAGAAATTCTATAAGTCTTTTGATTGGTCATTTCTTTCTTGGGATCATAGCATAGGTCTGAAATTAAAAGTGCTCTACTTCAGCCTCCTTTTACATAAGAGGAAACTGAAGCCTAAATGATTTAAGTGACCTGTCCAAGGATGCATAAAATGCCCATTAGGATTGAACCCACATCTCTTGGCTTAAGTCAGCTGTTTCTCCTGTATCTCTCATATAGGTTTATCTGGGCAAAGTAACAGTGGGTATAATAGTTGACATTTTAAGAAGAATATGATAGAATGCTTAGTATTCCTTCTTTAGTATCAGTTCTTATTACTTCTGCCAATGTAGACATTTATGGTAGAAGTATCACTTCAAGAATAAGGACTACTTGTTCTGTAGCTCATTAATATTAATCTTAGGAAGAAGATTGAAAAATAGATGTTTATACTTAACTGTTTGTTTTTTGCTTTAGTTGAAAAAGAGGAAATTTAAGAGAGCAAAGAAAAGACGCCTCTTCAAGAAAAAGTAAGAGAATTGGTTATTGGGAGGATTTAAATATAATTTGGATAAAAAAATATTACCTATGTTAATACCAGGACCCTTTTTTATATGACTGCAGAGAGGATACAACTATCATCTGATAATTTATCCATTCTTATTATATCATTTAAAAGTCAAAATTAAAGATTGAGAAATCCTTCTGCATGTGCTCTTCAAATAAGCTTAGAGAGTTGTACAAGAAGTACCTGTACTGGAAAAAATATTTTGTTGGGTTTTGGCATATATGTAGACAAGGTTAGGTATTGGACTTCTAAAAAAACTTCCTCTCCTAATGCAATTTGGCACCTTCTTTACTACTGCAGAGTTCCCCAGATCACTGAGAGCTTAAATTATTTGCCTAGGGTTACATAGCTAGTATGTGGTAGAGATGGTTCACCAACTCAGGTCTTCCCAACTCCAAGGCTGGCTTTTTACACTAATGTATTCACAGATATATCTGATTATATCTTTATCTAGTTCTCATTCTCCCCCAGTCTTCTGGAAATTTTTTTGTTTTAAACAATAAGTAAAAGTTATCGGTAAAATTTTATTCTCAAGATTGATGTTCTTTGTCTTTTTGAAAAATTTGATTTAATTTTTTGGTCACTTTTTAAGATTTGAGTTCTTTCTCCACCCTACACTAGAGAGAGGCACCATATATATATATATAAAATCATACTGTGTGTAATTATATTTATCACTTTGTTCTTTCGACCATAGGCAATTTGTAGATTTGAGTATTTATAATACTCTGTATAACTTAGTTGTTACTATATACAACATTATTTTGGTTCTGCTCATTTCATTCTTCATTATTTCATACAAGTCTTTCCGTGTTTTTCTAAATATTCTTATCGTTCTTAACAGCACAGTAGTAGTCTGTCACAATCATGTAGCACAATTTCTTTACCCATTCCCCTCAATTTCTGATTCTTTAGTATCACAAAGACAGTTGCTATAAATATTTTAGAACATATAAATTCTTTTTTTCTCCCCTCTCTATTGCCTTAGGTAACTGACATAATGGTGGTATTGCTGGATCAAAGAATACAAAATAATTTTATAACTCTTAGGACATATTTCCAGATTGCTCTCCAAAAGATTTTAATCAGTTCATAATTCTACCCTCCATGTATTAGAGACCCTATTTTTCCACATCACTCCTTAAAATTAGGTACTTTCCCCTTCTGTCATTTTAGCAAATCAGATAGGCATGAGATGATATCTGAAAGTTGTTTTAATTTGCATTTCTCTAATTGATAATGATTTACAACATTTTTTCATATGGCTATATTTTGCATTGGCTTCATCAAAAACTGCTGTTTATATCCTTTGATCATTTGACAAAGTGGCCTATTTGAGATATAAGACTTTCATCTAAGAAATTGTCTATGTATCTTTTCCCTCAATTTTCACCTATGAACAATTTTTCTCCCATTATTTAAGTCTGAATTTATTTATTTAAAAAGTGTTTTATAATTATATTCATATAGTTTCTGTGTTTGTCTTGACAGGCTTGTCTCCAAATATATTATGCTGTCTGTGATTATTTTAAATGGGGTATCTCTTACTCTGACTTCTTACAGCAATATATAGAAATGTTGATGATTCATATAGGTTTATTTTATATCCTGTTATTTTGCTAAAAAATTATTACTTGTTTCAACTAGCTTTTCAGTGGAATCTCCAAGATTTCCCAAGCATATCATCCTATCATCCTCCAAAAAGAGATGATTTTATTACCTCATTGCCCATTCTGATTTTTTTCAATTTCTT
This sequence comes from Sminthopsis crassicaudata, assembly GCF_048593235.1. Taxonomy (NCBI): domain Eukaryota; kingdom Metazoa; phylum Chordata; class Mammalia; order Dasyuromorphia; family Dasyuridae; genus Sminthopsis; species Sminthopsis crassicaudata. The sequence goes on along the minus strand of NC_133619.1, from coordinate 500,714,578 downwards.
TTTCTTATTATTGGAGCATTTCTAATACAATATTGTATAATATTGATGTTGATAGGCATCCCTGTTTTACTTTCTTCTTCTTTTTTTTTTTTGATCTTTTTTTATTATAGCTTTTTATTTACAAGATATATGCATGGGTAATTTTTCAGCATTGACAATTACAAAACTGGAGATTCTTTAAAAAAAAAAAATCACCAGCTGTTTCTGAAGCTCATCTGGTTCAAGGATCTCCAACTAGTCAAAAAATGCCTTCTATTATTTGTATTGCTTTAGATATGTAAAACTCTGCCCCTTTTTTATACATATGGTACCTGAAGGAGACAGGTAATTTGCCAGGGACTTCATATGGAAAATCAGAGTGAACAAAAGTATCTGTTGGTTATAGTTTCATCAAGGATTGCTGTTTACTCCTGACCAAAATTATATATTTTTTTGCAATACCTGCTCAGCCAGATAGTAGCCTGAATCTGACCAGGTGAATCCCCACCACCACCACACTTTTTTTTTTTTTTTTTGCTGAGACAATTGGGGCTAAGTGACTTGCCCAGGGTCACACAGCTAAGAAGTTTTAAGTATTTAATGGTAGATTTGAACTTAGGTCCTCCTGACTTCAGGACTGATGCTCTATTTTTTTTTTTTTAATAACATTATCCCTTGTATTCATTTTTCCAAATTTTCCCCTTCCTCCCTCTATTCCCTCCCCTAGATGACAGGTAATCCCATACATTTTACATGTGTTACACTATAACTTGGATACAATATATGTGTGTAAATCCAATTTTCCGAAGGTATAAGTAACCTGGATAGAAAGACAGTATTGCTAATGGTTTACATTCAATTCCCAGTGTTCTGGGTGTAGTTGTTTCTGTCCATCATTGATGGACTGGAAGTGAGTTGGATCTTCTTTATGTTGAAGATATCCACTTCCATCAGAATATATCTTCATACAGTATTGTTGTTGAAGTGTATGGTGGTCTTCTGGTTCTGCTCATTTTACTCAGCATCAGTTCATGTAAGTCTCTCCAAACCTCTCTGTATTCATCCTGCTGGTCATTTCTTACAGAGCAATAATATTCCATAACCTTTATATACCATAATTTACCCAACCATTCTCCAATTGATGGACATCCATTCGTTTTCCAGTTTCTAGCCACTACGAAAAGAGCTGCCACAAACATTTTGGCACATACAGGTCCCTTTCCCCTCTTTAGTATTTCTTTGGGATATAAGCCCAGTAGTATCAATGCTGGATCAAAGGGTATGCACATTTGATAACTTTTTGGGCATAGTTTCAAATTGCTCTCCGGAACGGCCGGATTCTTTCACAACTCCACCAACAATGCATCAGTGTCCCAGTTTTCCCATATCTCCTCCAACATCCATCATTATTTGTTCCTGTCATCTTAGCCAATCTGACAGGTGTGTGGTGGTATCTCAAAATTGTCTTAATTTGCATTTCTCTGATCAGTATGAGTGGATATAGTTTCAATTTCATTATCTGAGAATTGTCTGCTCATATCCTTTGACCATTTATCAATTGGAGAATGGTTTGATTTCTTATAAATTAGGGTCAGTTCTCTATATAATTTGGAAATGAGGCCTTTATCAGAACCTTTAACTGTAAAAATATTTTCCCAATTTGTTACTTCCCTTCTAATCTTGTTTGCATTAGTTTTGTTTGTACAGAAACTTTTTAGTTTGATGTAATCAAAAATCTTCTATTTTATGATCAATAATGATCTCTGGTTCTCTTCTGGTCATAAATTCCTTCCTCCTCCACAGGTCTGAGAGGTAGATTATCCTCTGTTCCTCTAATCTATTTATGGTCTCATTCTTTATGCCTAAATCATGGACCCATTTTGATCTGATCTTGGTATATGGTGTTAAGTGTGGATCCATATATAATTTCTGCCATACTAATTTCCAGTTTTCCCAACAGTTTTTTTCAAATAATGAATTTTTATTCCAAATGTTGGTATCTTTGACTTTGTCAAACACTAGATTGCTATGGTTGTACCCTTTTTTGTCCTTTGTATCTAATCTATTCCACTGATCAACTGGTCTATTTCTTAGCCAATACCAAATGGTTTTGGTGACTGCTGCTATATAATATAGCTTTAAATCAGGTGTACCTAGACCACCTTCATCTGACTTTTTTTTTCATTAATTCCCTTGAAATCCTCGACCTTTTATTCTTCCATATGAATTTTGTTGTTATTTTTTCTAGGTCATTAAAATAGTTTCTTGGGAGTCTGATTGGTATAGCACTAAATAGATAGATTAGTTTGGGGAGTATTGTCATTATTATATTCGCTCAGCTTATCCACGAGCACTGAATGTCTTTCCAATTATTTAAATCTGACTTTATTTTTGTGGCAAGTGTTTTGTAATTTTGCTCATATAATTCCTGACTTTTCTTTGGTAGATGGATTCCCACATATTTTATACTCTTGACATTTGTTTTGAATGGAATTTCTCTTTGTATCTCTTGCTGTTGGATTTTGTTGGTGATGTATAAAAATGCTGAGGACTTATGTGGATTTATTTTGTATCCTGCGACTTTGCTAAAATTCTGAATTATTTCTAATAGCTTTTTAGCAGAGTCTTTGGGGTTCTCTAAGTATACCATCATGTCATCTGCGAAAAGTGACAATTTGATTTCCTCATTACCTACTCTTATTCCTATAATCTCTTTCTCGACTCTTATTGCCAAGGCTAGCATTTCTAATACAATATTGAATAGTAATGGTGATAGTGGGCAACCTTGTTTCACTCCTGATCTTACTGGGAAAAGTTCCAATTTATCTCCATTACATATGATGCTTATTGATGGTCTTAAATATATGCTCCTGACTATTTTAAGCAATAGTCCATTTATTCCTATACTCTCGAGTGTTTTTAGTAGGAATAGATGTTGGATTTTATCAAATGCTTTTTCTGCATCTATTGAGATGATCATATGATTTTTATTAATTTGATTATTAATATGGTCAATTATATTCATAGTTTTCCTAATATTAAACCAGCCCTGCATTCCTGATGTAAATCCTACTTGATCATAGTGTATTATCCTGGGAATGATTTTCTGAAGTCTTTTTGCTAATCTCTTATTTAAGATTTTAGCATCAATATTCATTAAGGAAATTGGTCTATAGTTTTCTTTCTCAGTTTTCAATCTACCTGGTTTAGGTATCAGTACCATGTCTGTGTCATAAAAGGAGTTTGGCAGGACTCCTTCATCCTATTTTTCAAATAGTTTATATAACATTGGGGCTAGTTATTCTTTAAATGTTTGGTAGAATTCACATGTAAATCCATCTGGTCCTGGGGGTTTTTTCCTGGGGAGTTGATTAATAGCTTGTTCTATTTCTTTTTCTGAAATGAGACTAAGCAATTTTTCTCCTCCTCTGTTAATCTGGGAAGCCTATATTTTTGGAGGTAGTCATCCATTTCACTTAAGTTATCAAATTTATTGGCATAAAGTTGGGCAAAGTTAACTCATTATTTCTCTAATTTCTTCTTAATTGGTGAAAAGATTCCCCTTTTCATTTGTAAGACTAACAATTTGAGTTTCCTCTTTCCTTTTTCTGATCAGATTTACTAAAGGTTTATCTATTTTATTGTCTTTTTCATAAAACCAACTCTTGGTTTTATATATTGATTCAATAGTTTTTTTACTTTCAATATTATTGATTTCTCTTTTTAATTTTATTATTTCAAGTTTAGTTTTTGGTTGGGGGTTTTTAATTTGGTCTTTTTCTAGCTTTTTAAGTTGCAGGCCCAATACATTAATTTTCTCTTTCTCTATTTTGTTTAAATAAGCCTCTAAAGATATAAAATTTCCCCTTATTACCGCTTTAGCTGCATCCCACAAATTTTGGTATGATGTCTCATCATTGTCATTATCTTGGGTGAAATTATTGTTTCTATAATTTGCTGTTTCACCCAGTCATTCTTTAAGATGAGATTATTCAGTTTCCAATTATTTTTTGGTCTGTTTACCTCTAACTTCTTATTGAATGTAGTTTACTATTTCTGCCTTCCTGCATTTAATTTTGAGATCTTTATGTCCTAATATATGATCAATTTTTGTATAGGTTCCATGAACTGCTGAGAAGAAAGTATACTCCTTTCTATCACCATTCAGTTTTCTCCAAAGGTCTATCATACCTAGTTTTTCTAATGTTCTATTTACTTTTTAAATTTCTTTCTTATTTGTTTTGTGGTTTGATTTATCTATTTCTGAGAGTGCAAGCTTGAGATCTCCTACTATTATAGTTTTGCTGTGTATTTCTTCTTGCAACTTTCTTAACTTTTCCTTTAGCAAGTTAGATGCTATACCACTTGATGCATATATGTTTAGTATTGATATGGCTTCATTGTCTATGCTACCTTTTATAGTTTCCTTCCTCATCTCTTTTAATTAGATCAATTTTTGCTTTTGCTTCATCTGAGATAAGGATGGCAACCCCTGCTTTTTTGGCATAATAGATTCTGCTCCAACCTTTTACCTTTACTCTGTATGTATCTCCCTGCTTTGTGTGTTTCCTGTAAACAACATATTGTAGGGTTCTGACTTTTGATCCAGTCTGCTATCCGCCTCCCTTTAATGGGAGAGTTCATCCCATTCACATTTACAGTTAAAATTACTAATTCTGTATTTCCTGCCATCATATTATCCCCTGATTATGCTTTTTTTAATCCCTTGACCCCCCTGAACCCTTTCCCCAATATTTAATTTATAGACCCCACTTGTGATGTGCAGCCCTCCCTTTTTAGTATCCCTCCCCCCTCCTTTTAAGTCTCTTCCCCTTTCTTGTACCCTTCCCTTATTCCCCTTTTCCTTTTCCCATTTCCTCTCTCCCCTTTTAATGAGGTGAGAGAATTCTCTGAAAAACAAATATGTCAATTATTTACTCTTTGAGCCTATTCTGATGAGAGTAAGATTCACACAATATTTCTCCCCCTCTCTAAATTCCCTCAGATGTGGTAGATTTTCTATGCCTCTTCCTGGGATGTAGTTTCCCTCTTTTTATCTCTCCTTCCCCTTTTTCTTTCCTACTTCCCTTTTTTTTATATTATATCAGTAAAATCAAATTATCCATGCGGACTGTCTGTATTTCCACAACAGAAATACAGTTCTCAAGAGTTCTTTTCATCTTTTTCTGCTTCTCTTCAGTCTTGTGGATGTAGATCAAATTTTTTGTTTGTCTGTTTTTTTTCTTAGAAACAAATGGAATTCCTCTGTTCTTTAAATGACCATCTTCTTCCATGGAAGAAAATGTTAAACTTAGCTGGGTAGTTTATTCTTGGTTGCAAGAATATCAGGTTCCAGGCCCTTCGATCCTTTAATGTGGAGGCAGCCAGATCTTGCGTGACCCTTATTGTGGCACCTTGATATTTGAATTGTTTTTTTCCTAACTGTTTGTAGTATTTTTTCCTTAGTTTGGTCGTTCTGCAGCTTAGCCACAATGTCCCGTGGAGTTCTTTTTTTTTAGCGTCTTTTTCAGAAGGTGTTTCATGAATTCTTTCAATGCCTATTTTCCCTTCTGTTTCTATTATCTCTGGACAGTTCTCTTTGATTATTTCCTGTAAAATAGAATCTAGGCTCTTTTTTTGATCATAGTTTTCAGGAAGTCCAATGATCCTCAGATTATCTCTCCTAGATCTATTTTCCAGGTCTATAGATTTTCCCAGTAAGTATTTGACATTATTCTCCAGCTTTTCATTTTATTTTTTTGTTTGTTTGTTTTGTCTGACTGATTCTTGGTTTCTCAATGAATCATTCATTTCTATTTATTCAATCCTGATTTTTAACGAGTTATTTTCTAAACATTTTTTAGGGGTTTTTTTGTATGTGCCCAATTGAGTTTTTAAATGAATTATTTTGCTGTTGGATTTTTTTCCATTTCACTAATTTTTTTTTTTTTTTTTAGTGAGTTATTTTCTTTTTCCAATTCAGAAATCCTACTTTCCTGTGATTTTTTTTAACCTTTTCTAATTCACAAATTTTGTTTCCCTGCACCTCCTATGAATTCTTTATTTTTTCCAACTCAAATTTCAAGACATTGTTATTCTCTATCATAGCTTCTCTTTCCTTTCCCCATTTTTCTTAAAACTCTCTTAACTTTTTAATAGTCTCTTCTAGGAGAGAGTTATGTGATGGAGGGCAGGTATCATTCCCCTTTAGGATGTTATCTGGTGACTATCTGCTGTTAGCTTCCTCGGGATTGGATACCCTCTCTTTCTCTGTGTAGAAGGTGTCAATCGTTTTCTTCAGCTTCTTACTCATTGTTAAAAATCTGTTGGGGTTTCCCCTTGGGGTAAGAAGTTTATTTATTTACCAGCTTCCTTCCAGACCGGATGGATGCAGTGAGTACTGTGCCTGAGCTAAGAGAGAGCTCTGGGAGAGAGTTCCCCTCCCCCTTTCCCGGAAATGACTCAGAGGTGGTTAGCACCGCTGCAGCTTCTAGGAGTGCCCAATGAAGGACCCCTCTGTGTGGCCTAGTGACTGAGGTTTAAGGCTGAACAGTGTAAAAGCGTCACCAACCCCAGTCAATGCCTCCCTTGGGGCCGTGGATATTAGCAGCTGACGTGAAAAGCCGCTGTGCTCAAACCGGAAGTGTCTGCCTGGAAACCTCGGTCCCTACTTCAAAGGTTCCGCTTCTCTGGGAGTTCTGCTTCCCTGGGAATTATGCTGCTGCTAGGATTCCACTGCCTCAGGCTGAGCCCCACACTATGTGGATTAGAGGCTGCCTCTGGCTGTGTCCCCGCTGTTCAGGCTCTCAACTACTCCAAGGAGTAGCCCCAGGCTTCAGCAGAAGGTGGCTGTACTGAGATCTGTTGGTCATTTCTGGATTGGGGTAGATTTAGGATCTGGCTTTATATTTTAAAGTGGCTTGATTTCTCTTCTGAACTGCTGTTTTATAAGCAGAGAAGAGCTAACAGCCTATCCCAGATTCCTCTATCTCAGTGGCTTCTCTGATCCCAGATTTCTCCCCAGCCCGATCGTCTTTTTTTTTCCTCCCCTCGGAACCTGCCTTTTCTGTTGAAATTCCAGATTCTTTTCAACTGGTAAGTTGTGCTTCTAATCCTTGTGGTTTTTATCAGTCTAGCGTTATTTTTGAGGCTGATTTAACTAATTGGTATTGAGGGAAGAAGGGAGCTTACAAATTCGAGTGTATCTTCTCCACCATCTTGGCTCCGCCCCCCCCCTTATACTTTCAAGCTTATTGGGAAGGCTCCTGATTACAAATACTGCTTGCCAACAGTTTTCGGTAGATGCTTCTTATCATTTTAATGAAACATTCATTTATACCTGTCCTTTCAAGTGTTTTTAATAGAAATGAATGTTGTCTTTTGTCAAAAGCTTTTTCTGCATCCACTGACATGATATTTTTGTTATTTTTATTATTGACATAATTAATTACATTGATAATTTTCCTCATGTAAAACTATCCATGCATTCCTGGCATAAATACCAATTGGTAACAATTATAATCTTTGCAGCATATTGTTATACTAGTAAGTATTTTCTTTAGGATTTTTGCATCCATATTCATTAGCAAAATTAGTCTATAATTTTCAGTTTTTGGTCTTCTTGGTTTAAGTAATGGCATCATATTTATTTCATAAAAAGAGTTTGGTAGGACTTTTTCTTTGCCCATTATTGTAAATAATTTAATATTGGAATTTGTTGATCTTTAAAAGTTTAGTAAAATTTACTTTTAACTCTATCTGGTTAACTCCATCTAGAAAGCTCATTGATGGCCTAAACACTTTTCTCCCCTAAAATAGGTTTATTTAGATATTCTATTTCCTCTTCTGTTCATCTAGGCAGTTTATTTTTTTCTAAGTATTCTTCCATTTCACTTTAAATGGTTAAATTTATTGTCATATAATTGAGCAAAATAATTCCTAATAATTGCTTTGATTTCATCTTCATTATTCACATTATTCACACTTTTCAGGGGTTTTTTTGTTTATTTTATACTAAGGATTTGGCTTTCTTTAAAAAAATAAATCATATTAACCAGTAATTTATCAATTTAATGGGTTTTCCCCCATAAAACTATTTCCTACTTTTTATTTAGTAACTTAATGACTTTCTTATGTACAGTTTTATAAATTTCACCTTTAATTTTTTAGGATTTCCAATTTGGTGTTAAATTGGGTATTTTTAATTTGATCTTTTTCTAATTTTTTAAAATTGCATGCCCATTTCATTGGTCTGTTTTTTCTTGATGTAAGCATTTAAAGATATACATTTTCTTCTGACTACTGCTTTTGCATTGCATAGGTTTTGGTATGTTGTCTCATTTTTGCCATTCTCTCTTTTTAAAAAATTTTGGTAGTATTTTATTTTTCCAAATACATGCAAAGATAGGGGGCAGCTAGTTGGTATAGTGGATCTAGCATCAGCTCTGAAGTAAAGAGGACCTGAGTTCAAATATGGCCTCAAACACTTTCGCTTATTGGCTGTGTTACCTTAGGCAAGTAAGTCACTTAACCCCCATTGCCTCAGGAAAAACAAAAATAAAAAATACTTACAGTTTTCAGCATTCACCTTTGCAAAGCCTCCTGCTCCAAATTTTTCTCCTCCTCTCCCCACTCTCCCTCCTCCCCAAGATAGCAAGCAATCTGATATAGGTTATATATCTTCTCTTTAATAAAATTATTTGTTATTTCTGTGATTTGTTCTTTAACCCATTCATTGTTTTAAGATTAAGTTGTTTAGTCCTGCTAATTATTAATTTGTGCTTCTATGATCCTTTATTAAATATAATTTTATGCATTAAAATCTGAGCAAGATGCATTTAATATCTCTGCTTTCCTATATTTAACTACAAATTTTTTATGCCTTAACATATTTTTGAGTGAAGATACTAATGCCACTGAATAAAGGTATAGTCTTTTTTATTCTCATTCAGTTTTCTCAAGATGTCTTATCATATCTAACTTAAGTAAAATTCTGTTCATCTCCTTTTTTGATTGTTTTTATTAGATTTATCTATTTCTGAGAAAGAGAGGTTGAAGTTTCCCTCTGTCAAAATTTTGCTGTTTTTCAGAGCAAAACTGTCACCACAAGAAGTCCAAAAACTGCAAGAAAATTATAGACCAATTTTGCTAATTCATTTAGCTTTTCTTTTAAAAGTTTGGATGCCATGGTATTTGGTGCGTATGATTTTAGCACTGATATCAATTCATTGATTCTGGTATCTTTTATCATAATGTAGTTTTCCTGTTTATATTTTTTAATTAAATCTATTTTAGCTTTACTTTTGAGATCATGATTACTACCCCTGCCTTTTTTTTTTTTTTTGCATCAGATGAAACATGATAAATTCTTTTCCAGCCCTTTATTTTTTCTGTGTATGTTTCTTGTTTTTAAATGTGTTTTATGTAAACCATGTATTGTCAGATTGTTTTTTCATCCATTCTGCTATCCATTTGCATTGAAAATTATAATTGCCAAGTTATGTGTTTCCCTCCATCCTATTTTTCCTCATTTTCATCCTCTCTTTTTTTTGCCCTATCCTTCCTCAGATGTGCATCCCTCTCTTAACCTTTCTCCTTGCCTTCTATTCCTTAATCTGTCCATTCTTATAAGATTTCCTGTTATCCTCTCCCCTTATCCTTCTATTTGTACACTCTTCTAAGAGTATCTTACTTATCCTATCCCCTCATCTTCCTATTTCTCCATTAAGTTGAGAAGATTTTTATACCCTTCTTTAAAATGTATGTTATTTCCTTTTTCTTATTTCCTTCCAGTTCTGATAAAAATAAAGTTTCTCTGCTGCCTATCTTCCACCCACTTATGCCCTCCACTGTTAATAATTCTTCCATTCATGCCTCATTGAATGATATAATTGCTCCATTTTACTTGTCCTTATACATTTTTAATTTTTAGGATCATCCCATTATGCTCAACTCAACCCCAAGCCTTCTATTTATATATGCTTTTTCATCAAACTACCCTAGTAATAGCATTCTTAAGTTACAGATAACGGTTTTTCCCACATACCAAATGAAGAGTTTGACCTTATTAAATCCCTTATAATTGGTCTTCCATATTTTTCTTTTATGTTTCTCCTGATCCATGTAGGTTAAATGTTCCATTCAATTTTGGCTTTTCTTCACCAATACCTCAAAGTCCTTTGATTCTTTATTTTTTTTTTAATGTATTAGTTGCTAAATCTTATATTATCCTGATTGTAGTTTCATAGTATTTCTGTCTAGTTGCTTCTGATATTTTCTTCTTGATCTGGAAGTTATAGTTATAAGTAAAGTTATAAGTTAGTTATAAATAAAGGGAAAAAAAAACTTAGCTATAACTTCCCATAAGTTTTCATCTTGGGATCTCTTTCAGTTGGTGATTGATGGATTTTTCTATATTACTGTTTTATTTTCTTGTTCTAAAACCTCAGGGCAATTTTCCTTAATAATTTTTTGAAGTATAGTATCATGACTTTTTAAAAAATCATAGCTTTTAGGTAATCCAACAAATTCTTATATTGTTTTTTCTCAATCTTCTTTCCAAGCCAGTTGTTTTTCTAATGTTTCATGTTCTCTTTTATTTTTTCATTCTTTTGGTTTTATTTTATTTATTATTTCTTGGTGTTTTATGAAGGCATTAGCTTTTCCTTACCCAATTCTAATTTTTAAGGAATTATTTTCTTCCATAAGTTTTTGGATTTCATTTTCCAGTTGAGTGATTTTTTTTTCATAAATTTCTTGTATTAATCTTAATTTTTCCTCAACCTCTCTTATTTGATTTTTAAAGTTTTTTAAGCTCTTCCAAAAATTCTTTTTGGCCTTGTGACCATTTTACAATTTTGTTTGAAGATGAATTAGCTATTTAAGCTTCATTGTCATTTTCTGAGTTTGAACCCAGATTTTCTCTATCACCATAGTAATTGTCTATGATTGGGTTCTTTCCCTTTTGCTTGTTTTTAGTGGCTAGGTTTTTGGCTCCTTAGTGTTAGGTTCTAGCTCTAGTCTCAAAGTATAGGGAATAATGTCTCAAGCTTCAAGGTTTTTTGCTTTTGCTTTCTGAGATCTATCTGGGAATTTGACCCTATTAGGTAATCAAGGCCCCCAGCAGCATCGACCCAACCATGGTTCCCAGCAACACTTGTCACCACAAATGCTCCTTATGCAGTTCTTCCTTCAGCTACAAGCTTTAGCTCACCCTTCTGCCCTAAATAATTGTGCTGTCCCGCCAGTAACCACTGCCAGCAGGACTTGAACAAACACAATCATCAGAGTACTCCTACAAGGCCACAGCCTAGAACTGTGTCTGGTCATACTTCTAGGCCCCCAGTTCAACACCAACAGAGGACCCTGCAATGTTCCCCATCTGGCCCCCACAATATTCGTGGGGTGGAAAGTTCCTGAAAGTAAGGATGTTTCCCAACACAGGTGATCTCAGGATTTATTATTTGTTGCTTTGGTAGTATCTGTCCTAAGTATCTGCACTTCAGTCATACTAGACTACCATCCCACAAGTCTTCTTAATGGCCTTCTAAGTTGTCTTAGATTGGAGAGCTGCTTTGCCCCAACTCTTTATTTCTGCCTCTCAAGTTCAATTTGAAGCATTACTTTAAATTATTTGTGAGACATGTAAAATGTATGGGATTACCTGTCATCAGGGGGAGGGAGTGGAGGGAGGGAGGGGATAATTTGGAAAAATGAATTAAAAAAAAAAAAAGAAATTATTTGTGAGAGAATTTGGAAGAGCCAAGTAGTTCTTCTATCCCTGAATCTTTTCTTGATATTCCTTGATACAAAGAAGTCCTCTACTTTTTGATTCCCTCACATTTTGACCATTGACTTTCTTTCATCTTATATCTTTTCTCAGAATTAATATATCTTCATAAAAATAACACTGGCTATTCTTCATGTCTGCAGTGCTCTCCTTCCCAGTTTCTGGCTTCTGGTTTCCTTCAAGTCCCAATTAAGATACTATCTTTTATAGGAAGCTTTTTCCAATCCCTCTTTATTCTAGTACTTTTCCTGTTATTTATTTGCTGTTTATCCTTTATGTTACTTGTTTGTATATATTTATTTGCTTGTTATCTTCCCCTTCAGATTGTGAACTTCTTGAGGATAAGGACTTTGCTTTTCTTTGTATCCCTACTGCTTAGCATAGCACTTGTTATATAAAAAGTTCTTAATAAATGTTTATTAACTGATTGGATGAAATTTGAATTGTGAAAGCAGAATTTGTTAAATGCACAGCATTTAGAATAGAATAGAAAAACCTGAATCCACAGTGGCAAATTTCACACCTCCTTCCCCCCCCCCCAAAAAAAAATTAGCTGTTTGAGAATGCAAATACACAGAAGTGATGGGCAGTCTGGAAGAAGAAAAGTAAAAAAACAAAACAAACAAAAAAAAAACACTAACTTTAAAATAAAACACAGACGTCATGCAAGCAAAACATTTTCTTTCTCAGACAGGTTGGATAAAGACAACTTAAGTATTATTGTCTTTCAGAGGATTGCAAGTCAAAAAATGTCAGAAACAGAAATGAAGATGAAATGACAAGAAATACTGTAAAGAAGGCAGGCACCAATAAGATAGATTACAGGGGGAAATGAAGGAAACAAGAAGATAACACTAAAATATTAATAAGACATTTGTTTCTAAAAGTATACAAGGAGACAAGGGTAAAAGCAGACATCAAATAGAATTGATGATAGAAGAGATGAATGAAAAATCACAGACTAAACTTCAAGATACCCTTTTCACAGGTGAATCAGTGTTTTTTAGGATTAAACTACAGAATGAAAGTACACATAAAAGGTGGGAAGGATAAAATTAGAGGTAAATATGTGATGTACCCTAATCAAGACAATAGATAACAGTGAAAGAAAAATAACTTGTGTTTTTCAGGAAGAAAAAGTAGGGATTGAAGTTGCAATATCTCAGTTCATTGGTAGAAGGTGTGTGTGTGGAGGTGGGGGGGGGGTAATCCCACTGAAGAATGTTTCCACAAAGGAAAAAAAATATCCTATAATGGGAGATGAGTACCTCATAATGTATAAAATCCTTAGGGATTTGATGCTTAGAGACATTTCTGTGTATTAGAAAATGTCATGTTCCATGAATGACATCCTATCTCTGGAGAAAGAATGTCTAAGGTCAGCTAATATCCAAAAGGGTAAGAAATTCCAGAGAGAATTTTTTCATGGTAGATGGAGCAAGAAAATTATAGGGAAGACCAAGGATTGTAATTATCTACACAGACATAAGAAAATTTCTACCATGATGGAAATATTTTTGTGTCCTTGTCCTGTAAGGATGAGGCACAGTAGCAAAAAAGGGACCAGAGACAAGATCTACAAGTCAGTAACATAGATCCTTTAGAAGAGAAATCTCAAAATAGGTATCATAGAAGCTTAAAGTCTTAAGAAATTCAGAGGATAGAGAAGGAATTTTTAAAAAGCATAAGGGCCATGAATCAAAGGATAAAAATCTAGAATAGGTAGAAGGGAAAGAGAAATGATGAAAACAAAGAGGAAAATAAATTTTTTAAAGTAAAAAAAAGCAAAAATTGAAATGCAAAGCTAATAAAAACAAGTTGGAAGGGAGGAAATAAAGGGGGTTTTACTTGACTGCTTAACTTCATCTTTCAAATTTAAAAAAAAACATGAAAAAAATAAAGTAAAAAATAGTATGATTTGATCTACATTTGCACTCTACCAATTCTTTGGCAATAGCTACTAGCATTTTTCTTCATGAGTACTTTGAAATTATTTTGCATCATTGAACTGCTGAGAATAGCTAAGTTACTAACAATTGATCATTATACAATGTTGCTGTTTCTATGGTCCAGTGTTTTCCACCTTCTGCTCACTTTACTTTGATCAGCCTGTTAATCATAATATTTCACTACAACCCTATGCCACAACTTGTTCAGCCATTTCCTAATTGATGGCATTCCATTAATTTTCAAATCTTTGCCACTACAGAGCTGCTAAAATATTTTTGTACAAATAGATCCTCCTTCCCCTAACTTGTTTTAAATCTCTTTAGGATATAGACCTAGTAGTGGGGCATTAGTGAATCAATATGTGTGTGTGTGTGTGTGTGTGTGTGTGTGTGTGTGTGTGTGTGTGTGTGTGTGTATAATAGTATAAAATATACATCGTCAGGTATAATTATAAATTAAAAATTTTTGCTTATTTTTCTTTTTCACAAGGAAAAGTTCAAACTGACCCAAGGTTGAGAAATGATTTATATAAAGGCAAACGATATCAATTAAAGGTTTTTTGTTAAAAGTCTGCTTCCTTAGCAACATATTTTATTTTTAGGAAATACCCTCTCAGAAGAAATGTAGGAGGGAAAGCATTGACAAAGAGGGAAGTGATCACTTTTTCTCAAAATAAAATCACCAACTCCTATCCCAAGTCATATTTGAATTTGGGTACTTGATACTTTTTTTTAGAAACAAGCAATGCCTGTGGGCATGGTTTTTTAGTTTATCTTTTTAATTTGTAATTCACATTTACAAACTATTTGCTCTCTGACAGAAGGCAGATACAGTATTTTTACACCAATGAAAGAAGGACTAATGACTATAGTGTTTTATTTATATAAAAATTTTATATAAAAATCCTAAAGATTTGGTTGAGCAAGGGTCATACTCCTAAGCTTTTGGTTCCTTACAATAGTTTGTAAGGACAGAAAATCCTTTTTTCTTTAGATCATTTTTTTTCCTCATTTTGATCAGATTTTTCCAATCTTTGCTGAAGCAGTACCAGAAACGAGTAGAATCCTTCCCTGGCCTTTGCTTTTTTAGAGACTATTTTGAAACATCATTTTAGGAAACTAGAGTATGACACAGAATCGAACATGAATGAGGACCCTGATAAGAATAGAAAAGTTGAAGATGATTAGAAATAGGTGGGGATTATTCCAAGGCAAAAAAAAAAAAAAAAAAAAAAAAAAAAAAGAAGAAGAAGAAGAAGAAGAAGTTAAAATATTTGTGTCTTTTTATTTAGAAATACTTCTTAATGTGGTTGGGTTGGGAGATGAGGCATGGAAAAGTGAAACAGACTATTTTAACACAGGTACCTATTGTGAAAAATCAAATTCTTTAGTCACTAGAATAGAATGTTCCCTACAATTGACTAGTTATAAAAAAATTTGCTGAGTCCTGAGAGTATGTAGCACTTTATTCTAGTTGTCCTCTCATAGTTAAAGTCAAATGGCTGAAATAAGTCCAAAAGCCTCAATTAAACAGGAGCATGATAGCATTTTAATCTCATTCTAAATCAGAAGGTAGCCATTTTTTTTAACTTGATGCTTAATTCCTATCACAGTATTTATCCAGATCAAACAACTTCTAATTTATTATTTTTAGTATACCCTTTTTTGGAAATGTGCCCTTTGTTCATATATTTCCTAAAGCAGGAAAAATGTCACCATTGTGCATTTCTTTCCCTATTTGAATTATTCTGCTCTCAAAAAAAACCCAATAACAAACTTATCTTGTGTTTTATATAAAAAAGGAATTAAACCTTTTAAATATAATAACTACTTGTTTAGTTGAAAATATAAATATAGCATAAATAGGTTAAATAGGTAAAATTAAAGACTTAATTTTTAGAAAAGTAGGCTAATTGTAGTACTTGCCAGATTCTGTTATTCTTGAATTGAGCCCATTGTTAAAGCCATTTTACACGTGTGATCTATATCAGTAGTGTCAAACTCAAATAGGAATGGATGTTTTCAGGCAAACATATTGATTTAGACAGTGTCAAATTAATGTTATCTTTACTGTACCATATTTTTATTTAGTTAAACATTTCCCAATTACATTTTAACGTGATTTAGGTTATGCCTGGAGTTTGACACCTCTGATCTTTGTATATGTACATAATCACAGTTTAGATAAGCTGCTATCAAAACACAATTTGGGATTGTAAAACTAAGAACTGCCACAGAACCACAAGTTTTTAAATCTGTATTATCCCCAGCTTGCAGGTGAAATGTAATTTCATCTGCACACATAACTTAACCTTTCCTTTCTTATCTCATTTCTGAATTTATTAATATGTTTTTCCTGGAAGACTCTCCTTAATTTCTTTCTTTTTCTCAGCTCTCAGATATTTGAGTTTCATTTCCTACTAAGCAGATGAATTTCAAAATACCAAAACACAAACTTGTGTAACAACTGAGATCTTTAAAAAGAAAATTAAAATATGTAAATGAGGTTGCTATTCTTTTTCTCAAGGTTCACCAAATGTCTGACTTATTTATGATCTTGTATTGTCCTTTGAATGATTTCTCAGTGATTTAGCAGTAATTGGAAATACAGCTATAGATAAATAGTTTTTTTTTTTAAGTTTTTATTTGTATTTTCTGTTTCTTACCTCATTATAGCATCCCATGTACTTTTTCCCACTGTCCTGATCCCAAACAGCCGTCCATGTGAGAAATAGATCCATAACTGTTCGATACATTAAAAACTTAAAAAACACGTGTAATATGTAACTTCTGTGGACCTCTCACGACTCCCTTCGAGTTCCACTTGAGCTTTGTAATTTTGTTACATTGTTTAATTTACATTGTTTTAGTTATTGTGTATATTGTTTTCTTGGCTGTACTTAATTTATTCTACATCAGTTCATGTGGATCTTTCCACATTTCTCTATATTCATCACACATCATTTCTCATAGCCCAGTAATATTCCGTTATATTCATGTATAACAATTTGTTTTGCATGTGCATCTGTTTTGTTTCTAATTTTAATCACCAAATTTCTGTCTATCACAAAAGTGATGCTGTACATATTTTGGAGTATATGAGGATTGTTTTTTCTTACTTTCCTTGAAGTACAAACCCAGTAGTAGAATCTCAGGTTCAAAGAGAATAGACATTTTAGTCATTTTATTTGTATACTTCCAAATTGCTTTGCAAAATGATGGTGCCATTTTATATCTCACCAACAATGTATTAAAGTTCCTGTCTTCCCACAAATTCTCTAACAATGGCTATTTTTTCTTTATCATTTTTGCCAGTTTGTAAGGTATGCAGTGAAACCTCAGCATTGGTCTTGATTTGGATTTCTCTTTATTAGTAGTAATATGGAGCATTTTTCATTTTGCAGTTTATCTTTTGAGAACTATTTTTAATATGCCTATATCTATTGGAAATGGCTATTAATCTAGCTAGCTAGCTATTGTTTATATATATTAGATACCAAACCCTTATCAGAGAAATCTGACATAAAGATTTTTTTTCCTCTCATTCAACAACTTCCCTTTTTTTCCTACATGCATAAATGAAGCTCTCCAGTTTCAAGTAGTCAAAGTTATCTGTTTCATCTATCTCTTGTTTGTTTCAGAATATCTCTTAAGAGATGTGGGAAAACTGGGACACTTATACATTGTTGGTGGAGTTGTGAACTGATCCAACTATTCTGGAGAGCAATTTGGAACTATGCCCAAGGGTTTAATAACCCTTTCTTTTTTTTTTTTTTCCCCCCCTGAGGCTGGGGTTAAGTGACTTGCCCAAGATCACATAGTTAGGAAGTGTTAAGTGTATGAGACCAGATTTGAACTCAGGTCCTCCTGAATTCAAGGTTGGTGCTCTATCCACTGCGCCACTGGAGCTGCCCCCAATAACCCTTTGATATTCTTTGATTCAGCAGTGTCTCTACTGGCTCTATATCTTAAAGAGATCTTTAAAAAAGTGAAAAGGAGGAGCCGGGGGCGGAGCCAAGATGGCGGAGAAGAACACACGACTCAGTGAACGTCCTCACTCCCTCACAACCAATTAGATAAATTAAGTCTCAGAATTAGCTCAGGACTGATAGATACCACAAGGACTGGAAGCACGACTTACCAGCTGAAGAGAAAAAAAGTGAAAAGGACTCACATGTGCAAAAATGTTTGTAGCAGTTCTTTTGTAGTGGCAAGGAACTGGAAATTAAGTGAATGCCTCTCAATTGGGGAATGGTTGAATAAGTTATGGTATATAAATGTAAAGGGCTAGAACTGAGCAAATGCGCTTGGATAATGGAGCACGTGAGACTAATTGCCAATTGGACAATTCTCTATTAACATGTTTGAAGGTTGACCCTCCCCAATTATTCTGTGCTGGCTTGATTGGTGGGACAAAGAAGAGGAAGTGGCTTGTGTGGGTGGAGTAGGAGGAGGAAATTGAGGCATTCTTTTGGCGGTGGAGAGAGAGGAAGGTGGTGTGGAGATTACGAGATCTAATCCCCTGACAGTGACCTCAAAAGACCAAGAATAAAGACTTTTGATTAGCCTGACTCTGGCTGATTTCTGGGAAGACAGAGTTCCAGCATATAAATTTATGGTATATAATATGGTATATGGTTATGGTATATATATATTATTGTTCTATAAGAAATGATGAGCATGCTGATTTCAGAAAAGTCTGGAAAGACATGAACTGATGCTGAGTAAAATGAGTATAACTAAGAGAACATTGTACACAGCATCAAGAAAATTAGTTTATGAGATGATTAACTATGATGGACTTGGCTTTTTTCAACAATGGAGTGATTCAAGGCAATTCCAATAGACTTGTGATGGACAGAGCCATCCGCATCCAGAGAGAAAATTATGTAAACTGAATGTACATGAAAGCCAGATTATTTTTACCTTTTTTGTTGTTTTGTTTTGTTTTTTCTTTTTCATGGTTTCTTTTTTCCCTTTTGATTTAAAGGGATAATATGCAAGAATCTTGCATATTATGACAAATAAAGAAGTATGTTTAGAAGACATAATAGCCTAATTTCTGCCAGACTGCCATGCAGTTTTCCCAGTAGTTTTTTGTTTTTTTTTTATCAGATAAGGACTTTTTTTTTTTCCCCCTAGGTAATTTGTTTTCCACTCTCTATCAAAAAATAGGTTGTTGAGTTCTTGGTTTTTTCTTAAATCTTTGGTCTGTTTTCAATAGTCTGTCTACACTCTTATCAATATCAGATGATTTTGATGACTGCCTCTTCATAACATAGTTTGAAGTTATAGAAGTGCTATTCTCCCTGCCTTACTTTTCACCATTTCCCATAATACTGTAGATCTTCTGTTTTTTTTCCAAATGAATGTTGTTATTTTCTTATCAAACTCTGTGAAGTTTTTTCTTGGTAATTTGATTGATTATGGCATTAAAAGTATATATGAATTTTGGAAGCAATGTCATTTTCATTTCATCAGCATAGCTTAACCATAAGCACTGAGTATTCCTTTAGCTTAAGTTATCCTTTTTTTTCCCCTTTAATTCTTTAAATAGCACTTCATAATTGAATCTGTGATAGTGTTTTGTGTATTTTGGGAGACTAATTTATTTGGATGGGATTTCATTTTCTATTTATTTTTGTGTTTTGTTATTATATAGAAATGATATCCAATTACAAAAACAAAGTCTCTCAAAGGCAAAATCAAATATAGCACTAGGAATGCTGATAATTATTCCCAGTGAAATCCTAAACATAATTTTCTTGATCTACTTTTAAGTTTTTCAGGAATAATTGCAATATTGTTTAAGGTAAACCCTTTATTTTTAAAAAAATATTTTCCCCCATTTATATTTAAAACAACTTTTTTTGCATTTGTTTAAAAAACTTTGAGTTTAGATTCTCTCCCTTATTCCCACCCTAGCCTCATTAAGAAAGCATATGTGAAGTTAGGCAAAGCATTTTTATATAAAAGTCATATTGTGAAAGAAAACAGATTTCCCACACACACACCACCAAAACAAATCCCTCAAAAAAAATGAAGTTTTAAAAGTATGCTTCAATTTGTATTCAGACACAATCAGTTCTTTCTAAGGATACGGATAGGATTTTTTCATCAAAAGTCCTATCAATTTTCAGATAAGCTGTGAATTGTATTGCTGAAAAAAGCAGTCATTCACAGCTGATTATCCCAGAATATTGTTATTATTTGTATATGGTACATTTGTACATTTTGCTTGAATTCATGGCAGACTTTCCAGGTTTTTCTGAGAGCATCCTGCTCATTATTTCCCTTACTACAATAATATTCCATCATAATGTCATGCTACAATTTATTCAGCCATTCCCCAATTGAAGGACATCCCCTTAGTTTCCTTTTTTTTTTTTTTTTTTTCTTCTTTTTTGCCCGGAGAAGATAACCATACATACAGGTCCTTTTTCTTTAAAAAAAAAAAAAAAAAAAAAAAAAAATCTCTTAGGATTTATGCCTAATAATGGTCTTGTTAAGTCAAAGGATATACATGATTTTGTAGCCCTTTGGATATAGATCTTATTTTTTATAAATTTGACTCAGTTCCCTGTGTATTTGAGAAATGAGGCTTTATTAAAGGAACTTGCTTCAAAATTCTTTTTACAATTACTAACTATCCCCGCCCCCCCCCATTTATCTCTTTTCTCTCTCCTTTTATCCTGCCTGCTCTTAAAAAATGTTTTGCTACTTTCTACTCTCTCCCCCATTGTGTCCTCTCTTCAGTCATCCTTTCCCCTTTCCCTTAGCCCCTTCTACTTTCCTGCAGGGTAAGATAGATTTCTATACCCATATTAAGTTTATGTAATTTCTTCTTTGAGCCAATTCTAATGAGAATAAGTTTCACTCTCTCTGTTCTCTCCCTCTTTGCCTCTTCCCCTCCACTGTAAAAGCTTTTTCTTGCCTCTTTTGTGGCAGATAACACACATTACTTTATTTCCTTTCTGAAAATAGAAACACAAAGAAATAAAATATGATTTAATCTTAGGTGCCACTAAAGAATAAATTTCAGATTTATTCAGTAAGCTAAAGGAAAGATGTTCTGTCTGAACATCTGGGATAGAGTTGGTGTGTGTGTGTGTGTGTGTGTGTGTGTGTGTGTGTGTGTGTGTGTGTGTGTGTGTGTGTGTGTGTAGAAACTAAGGAGATACCCATCAAGTGGTGACCAAACACACATTTTGCTAAAAGTATGTAATGGAACTCTTTTGTTCCCTAAGGAAAAGAATAGTTTCAGAAAAACCTGAGATAATTTGTACGCCGTGATGGAGAGTGAAATAAGCAGAATCAGGAAAATAACATTATAAATAAAGACAGATTTGAAAGATGAAAGAATGCTGGTGAATGTAATGAATATACATGATTCCAGAAGACTGCAGATGAAGTGCTATGCCCCTCCTAATGGAAAGATGATAGGATATAAGATAAATAATGACATGCTTTATTGAGACTACCAATGTAGGAATTTGTTTTACAAATTTGTTACCTGTGGTTTTTTTTTTTTCTTTCCCCCTCCTCCCTAGAGGTCAGGGATGAGAGAGGCCAAGTGTGCTAGTACATACCAGTACATCTTGCTTCTAAGGAAGCTGAAACTGGTGGTTCACTTGAGTTTGGTACTTTTGAACTGCAATAGATTAAATAACTACACAAAATCCAGTACTAATATAGTCAGTTTTCCAGTGGTGAAGGAGTAGGAGGACACTAGGCTACCTAAGGAAAGGCAAACCTACTGACATTGGAAATGAAACAGATCAAAACTTCTGTCCTAATCAGCAGTAGTATCGAGCCCTATGAGTGGTTGCTGTGTTTCCAATCTTGGCAAAAGAAACATAATCAAAACAAACAAACAAAAAAAAAACTTCAAAAATACACACACATACACACACACACACACACACACAGTGGGCAGAGTGGAGGTGGGAAGAAGAGAAGATAGATACAGTGATGATTAAAGGAATATGGCAGGGATAAATGCAAGTGATTATCATCAAGAGGAAAAAAATAATTCATCCAGCCTTTCTAAGTGATTGACCACCATAATAAAATGTTCTTAACATTGAATTTTGTATGACATAAGTAGAAAGCATTGTGTAGAATTAATCCAAAAACATCAGCCCTGACATTCACATCTAGATATGCATAAAAGAACCAAAATAATAATAATAGTGTGTCATTTTTCAAGATTCTAAGTTTTTTAAAAATAACTTGGGAACCAACAACATACTTTAAAATAGCAAAATGCTAGTATCTGTTTAAAAGAATTGAGGTCAATGACTGCCAAGCCTTTTTAAAGTAATATGTGGACAGCAAACTCAATCTGGTTTCAGGTGAAACTAATAAAACATTTTTACAGTGTTTTAAAGGGAGAAAAAAATTTAAATTTACAAATCTTCATGACTTAAATGAGGAGGTGGAGAATCCCAAGCATGAGGAACTGCCAGTAAAGATGCCCATAGTTAGGAGATGGAGTATCATGTAGCAGCAAGGAAGCCTATAGAGACTATGGAGAAGACTGGGAAGCAGCCAGGTTATGAATTTCTTTTCTTTTTTTTAAAGCTTTTTTATTTTTGAAACATATGCACAGATAGTTTTTTAACATTGATCTTTGTATAGCCTATGAATTTCAGATTTTCCCTCCTTTGCCCTACCCCCTCCCCTAGATGGCAAGCAATGTTAAATCCAATATGTATAAAATATATTTATATGATTCTCTTGTTGCACAAGAAAAATCAGATCAAAAAGAAAAGAAAATGTGTAAGAAAACAAAATGCAAGCAAACATCAAAAAGAATAAAATGTTATGTTGTAACCCACATTCACTTCCCACAGTCCTCTCTCTGGGTCTCCATGTCTCTCTTCATCACAAGATCATTGGAACTGGCATTAGTCATCTCATTGTTAGAAAAAGTCACCTTCATCAGAATTGATTGTCATATAATATTGATGTTGCCATGTACAGTGATCTCCTGGTTCTGCTCATTTCATTTATGAAGGTCTTTAAAAGCCAAAGAGATATTTGATCCTGAATGTAATAGGGAATCACTGAACTTAATTGAACAGGGAAAGGATAGCATGATCATCTCTTGGACTTTAGGAACATCAGTTTGACACTTGATGGCAGAGGCTATTTTTATGTCCTCAGTACTGATCATGATATCTTGTACTTAGTAGTTACATAGTAAATATTGATTGAATGTAGTTGTGACCAATACAAAAATTGATCATCTTAGATAATCTTCCACAGATGTCCCTTTTTGTATATAAGCAGAGTGGTCTTCAAATGATCTTCTGTCACCAGACCCTCTCTCTATCTCCTGATTCTTTTTTGAATACCTTCAAATATGCCTAAGTCTTCCCCAGTAGAGAACACTTGAAACAAGGTGTTAACTCAATGGAATTGATGAGATTATGGTTCTCTAGTTTACATATACTTAGTACTTAGTATGGTGATGTAATGATTCTCTAGTTCATACATATTCAGTATGCTGTAATGATGTAATTGTACTAAGGTATATAAGGGCTGAGAAGGACTGGAAATGAGGCATTCCATTTTTGACCAGCCTCCTGGTGGCTGTCCTGCCTTTATCATTTTTCTACTAAGATCAAAGACTGAGGCTGAATCCGAGGTCCTCCAGAAAGTTAGCCCAAACATTACATTCCCTCCTCAAAAAAACTTCACTGTACCTTCTCATTCATTCAAGCTACCATTAAGCTTTCTGTCTTTATTCTTGTCTTTTCATCTCCCTGAATTGAAACTATTCTTTCCAAAGTTACCAGTGATATCCTTATTGCTAGATATGAAGATCTTTTTCCCAGGCCTCAACCTTCTTGACCTTTCTGCTGCAATTGACATTGCTGACCAACCTCTCCTGACTACTCTTTTCTATTATTTTTATCATCTTACTCTATTCTGTTCTTGTCTCTTCTATCTGATTAATTTTCAAACTGGCTCATCATCCATTTAATACATCTTAGTTGTAGGTATACCTCCCAGGTTTAACCCATGCCTTCTCTTCGCCTGCTTTCTTTCTTAGGGACTTCCTCAGTTTCCATGGTTTAATTATCATCTCTATGCAGGTGACTCTCAAAGAGAGGACATAGGTAGCTAGATCAATATCTGGCCCTGGACTCTCTCCTGAGCTTCAGTCCCTATCACCTACTGTGTGTAGCACATTTTAAATTGAGTGTCCTAGAGACATTACAAATCCAACATGTCCAAAATGAACTCATTTTTCCCTGCAAAAATTCTTTCCTTTCCAGATTTGTTTGTGAGGGTGCTATAAATCATTCTCAGGTCTCAGTTCATGACCTATGCCGGTTGCCCTATTTTACTGTTTTCTATCTCCCTATCTCTCACAACTAATCTTTCCACTCATGTAGATACTACCCTAATTCAGACAATTATTACTTTTCACCTAGATTATTGCAACAGCATCTTTTAATTGTTCTTTCTTGCCTTAATTCTCTCTTGCTGCACAAGAAAAATCAGATCAAAAAGGAAAGTAAATGAGTAAGAAAACAAAATGTAAAGGAACAACAAAAAGAGTGAGAATGTTATGTTGTGATCCACATTCAGTTTCTACAGTCCTCTCTCTGGGTGTAGATGTCTTCCTCACAAGATCTTTGGAACTGGTATCAGTCATCTTGTTGGAAAGAGTCAGGTTTGTCAGAATTGATCATTGTATGATATTGATAATGCTGTGTACAATGATCTGGTTCTGCTCATTTCACTTAGCATCAGTTCATGTAAGTCTCTCTGAAATCATCTTCCTGATCATTTCTTATAGAAAAATAATATTCCATAACATTCATATACCACAATTTATTCAACCATTTTCCAATTGATGGGCATCCACTCAGTTTCCAGTTTCTTGCTACTATAAAAAGGGCTGCCACATTTTTGCACATGTGGGTCCCTTTCCTTCCTTTAAGATCTTTTTGGGATATAGGTTGCCTTACTTTTCTCAACACACTAGTCTCTTATATCTATAGCCAAAGTAATTTTCCGAAACATAAATTTCATCTTGTGATTCCCCTACCTATTTAATGGCTTCCTGTTGATTCTAGGTGAAAAGTAATGAGAGGCTAAATTAGGGTAATACCTATATGAATTTAACTTTTCAAGCCATTTGCAATCTGGTCACAACCTCTTTTCCAAGCTCATTGGACATAATCCTCCTATATTCAGAAGTCAGATCATATTGGCCTTTTCTTTGCTTATGACACTTCGCCTCATATCACTTTGACTTTGCACTGACTGTTTCTCATACATGGAATACATGCCTACCTTTCCTCTACTTCATAATCTCTCTACTTTTAAAATACAATTGAAGCTGCAGTAGTGATACACTAGAAATCCTTTTTACACCAGAAAATACTTTGTCATTGCATGTGTTTGGCCTGCTTGGGTTGCTTGTTGTCTGGAATAAGGGATGAAGTGTAGGTGAAGAGAAGGGACAAAGGTTTGGGATGCAAGGTTTTGCAGAAATGGGTGTTGGAGTCTATTTTTACATATATTTTGGAAATAGGGGGCTATTAAAAATGAATAAATAAGTACTTTTTCTCAGCTCCTGGCATTTTTTTCCCTCTCCTCCCCCCATGTATAGAATTCTCTCCTTCCTCTACTCTTAATTACTGACCTTCTAGGTTTATTTTAACTTCTAATTAAAAACCCTAACTGCTCTTAATTCCAGTATCCTTCCATCTGTTGATTATTTCCTATTTATCCTATATATACCTAGCATGTATATATTTGCATCATCTTCCCCATTAGACTGTAAGCTGCTTGAGGGCAGGAACTATCTTTGTCTTTTTGTTTCCCCAGCTCTACACATTGCCTGGCACAAAGTAAGCATTTAATGCTTTTTGAATTGGTGCAAAATTAAGTAAGTTGAGCCAAGGATGTGTGTGTGTGTGTGTGTGTGTGTGTGTGTGTGTGTGTGTGTGTGTGTGTGTGTGTGTGTGACTTCTTTGTCCTTCCCTAAAAAACTATAGTTTATCATATGAAATGGTTTTTAGAGAAGGGGAGGAATATATGGAATAATAATCTAAGAAACTGAAAACATCAGTAAAAAAGGTGGTTGGTTTTTTTATTTTTTAAATATACAGCTGAAGCATAGCTTTTTCATGAAGCCTTTCCTTATCCCCACCAACTCCTAGTGAGTACTTTCCTTCCCAAACTACTTTATACTCAACTAATTTGTTAATCACTTTTTATCTGTACAATATATAGTTTTTATATGCATTGTTGTCTACTTGCAAATATGAGTGGTCTCATTCTTTGTACTTGTATCCCTAGGATCTAGCACAGTGCTTGGCATATAATAGTAGGTGGTAGTAGATGGTTAATAAAAGTATTGATTGTTCATTGGACCTATTAATTTGTACTTCACTACTTTCAAAAACACATAAGCATAAAATAATGTTTTTTCAAAGATTAACAATAATATAATGTTCTCAAAAATAGGAAAAGGGATAGATTATCTATATTTTTTATATTTCAGCTAAAATACTGTTCCCACTGTGTAGTTTTCAATCCCTAAAATATTAGCAACTTGTCCAAGTTGTTATTTTAACCAAGTTTAACCAAGTTAAAATATCTTAATATATCTAAATTTTTCTTCTTTGCTAATGTTCATATATTTTTTTTTCTACTTGATTAGGAATTTGTTTCTGAAATCTGTCCTTAACAACATCTGTATAGTATATTGTAGAGGAAGAGAGAAAGCACACGAAACTGACTCAATGTTCAGTCTTTTTTTTTTTTTTCCCTTAAAGGAAATTTATTCCAAGGTCTATATAAGGTCAGGTGACTGTTCATCAACTGGGTAATTGCTTAGAAGTAACTAATTTGTATATTGTGCCTACATTAACCATTCTATTCCTTATCTACTAGTTTCTTTTATTGTCAGATGACCTGATTGGGGTCTTTACAACTATAACCCCAACCTCCCAGGAAAACTGGGTTTAAGAACTTAAAATGACCCAGAAATCC
Source organism: Sminthopsis crassicaudata (assembly GCF_048593235.1). Classification (NCBI taxonomy): domain Eukaryota; kingdom Metazoa; phylum Chordata; class Mammalia; order Dasyuromorphia; family Dasyuridae; genus Sminthopsis; species Sminthopsis crassicaudata. The sequence goes on along the minus strand of NC_133619.1, from coordinate 500,687,842 downwards.
CAAAACCCCTTTTGCATTCTTTAAAAGACCCTTGTCTCCTTCCCTCCTGCATAATATTAGGAGCAGAAATCTTTTGCAATACTTCTGTCTCCTTGCCCCCTGTTTTTGTTATATCTCCTTAAAAACACATTTTGCAAATGTGTCAGAAAAGGAAGCAGATTAATGTTTTTTGCTGCTTTCTTTAGATCCTATAAAAGGCCCTTGGTCTTTTTGTTAGGGGCCACATGCTTTGGTTGTAAATCCCTTGTGGCCAAAGTCAATTTTAATAAATTGTCCAATTAAAAATTAATATTTCAGGGGCAGCTAGGTGGCTCAGTGATAGAGCACCAGCCCTGAAGTCAGGAGGATCTGAGTTCAAACGTGGACTCAGACACTTAACACTTCCTAGCTGTGTGACCTTGGGTAAATCACTTAACCCCAATTGCCTCCACACACAAAAGATTAATATTTCTCAATTCATCTCTATATCTTGGTGCACAATATTAGCATATTCAGAAAATCTTAATCTTGATAAAATGTTGAATGTTTGTGGATCTGACCATTTATTTGTCAGAATTTAGGTAGACTCTCAAGTAACAAAGACAAATTGTCATCAGACTCAAAAATTTTATAGTTTCAAGGAAGTCTATTATTTTCAATAAATTTGTGGTATAATTTATGAATTTTTTCATTTGACGCAATTTGGTTCAGAAAAGATCTGACCTAATCTATTTTGGTCCCATAAAAGGAAGAAATAAAGAGTACAAAGAGGAGAAACAAGCAGGAAGAAAAGGAAAAAAAGCTGAGAAATTACCATCCAGAGAAGTTTTAGCATAAAAAACCTTCAAAACAGTAAAACTTATGGAATCTGATGTATGTTTGTCCCTGGATTTCTCAGTGGTATACTTTTGGGTTAATCTGATCCTTAATGTCTTAGTTTCTATGTTTAATCTATTTTAGAAACTGGATGGCTTCTACAGGGAGCCAACCCTCTGATATAGACGATATTTTTGGATTCTTCAGTGATGGAGCACCCCCCACCAAAAAACCAAGGTAAGGAAGAGAATAGAATCTCATGAATAGAGGTAATAATTATTGTTGTCTGATGCAGAGGAACAGCCTGTTCCATGTTCCATCTATTTGGCATATTGGGTTTTTCATAGAGCTTGTTTTGTCAAAAACTATCAAAGCAAAAATGATTCCTCAAAACTTGAGTTTTGTTTTGTTTTGTTTTGTTTTAAGGTCTATGTTTTGCATAAGCAGGTAAAGAGAGAAGGGAGATATTGGCAGTAATAGTTGATTTTTTACCCCAGTACTACACTTCTCAAGACTAAAAGCAATATGCTTTCTTTCTTGATATTTCACTAAATCAAGGAGATGGCAATAGAGGCAGGGAGAGTAAAGAAAGCTCATTTTTGTCCTCCAAATAATAAGTGATGGTATCCTCAAAACAAGGCTGTTGAGGGGTGAAATGCCCTACCAGCATTGAGGTCCGGCCCGTATGGCAGGTTTTACAGATTCCGCAGTCCCAGTCTCCACGTAAGGTTTTGGCAAAAATGGGTTTAATTTTCACTGAGCAGTTCTCAATGGATTCCTTATTAGATGGTAGCAGTTATTTGGGATACAGAGTTCAATTTTATTTAGTTTTCTGTGACCCAGGACTAGGGATGATTTCCAGATAAATTGAAGGAATAATTTCCAGGTCAATAATGGGTGGTGATCTCCAAATGAGTTGAAGATGGGGATTATTTTAGGAGTTTCCCGGAGGCCAAATAAAAGAATGAGGAGGAGCCTTCTGGAGATTCAGAGTTTTTTGACCCAGGCTCCCCCACAAAGATCAGGGGACCACAGAGTCTTTATTACATTAAAGTGATGAAGGGGGACCCCAAAACTCTCTATCTGAAACTCCTTCAAGGAGAAAGTTCAATGCTAGCCTGTTATACTTTTGGATCTGATTCTGTCATCCACTATCTTAGCTGTCCTATCCATGTTTTCGTCATCTGCAGATTTGATGAGCATACCTTCTATGCCTTTATTCAACTCATTATCATTAGTAAAATGTTAAAACAATCACAGATTTCTGTGATGTTCTACTAGAGATCTTTTGTCATATTTAAATCCATCTGATTGTACTATTATATTATTATTATTATATTGTACTATTATACTAATCCAGGGGTGGGAAGCCATTTTTCTTTTTCTTTTTTTTTTTTAATTTAATTTTTTTTTTTATTCATTTTTCCAAATTATCCCCTCCCTCCCTCCACTCCTTCCCCCTGATGACAGGTAATCCCATACATTTTACATGTGTTACAATATAACCTAGATGCAATATATGTGTGTAAATACCATTTTCTTGTTGCACATTAATTATTAGCTTCCGAAGGTATAAGTAACCTGGGTAGATAGACAGTAATGCTAACAATTTACATTCACTTGCCAGTGTTCCTTCTCTGGGTGTAGTTATTTCTGTCCATCATTGATCAACTGGAGGTGAGTTGGATCTTCTTTATGTTGAAGATTTCCACTTCCATCAGAATACATCCTCATACAGTATTGTTGTTGAAGTGTATAGTGATCTTCTGGTTCTGCTCTTTTCACTCAGCATCAGTTGATGTAAGTCTCTCCAAACCTCTCTGTATTCCTCCTGGTGGTCATTTCTTACAGAGCAATAATATTCCATAACCTTCATATACCATAATTTACCCAACCATTCTCCAATTGATGGACATCCATTCAACTTCCAGTTTCTAGCTACAACAAAAAGAGCTGCCACAAACATTTTGGCACATACAGGTCCCTTTCCACTCTTTAGTATTTCTTTGGGATATAATCCTAATAACAGCAATGCTGGGTCAAAGGGTATGCACAGTTTGATAACTTTTGGGGCATAGTTCCAAATTGCTCTCCAGAATGGAAGCCATTTTTCTTTAAGAGCCATTTGGATATTTATAATATTCACAACTATATACATTGTCAATTTATAGAACTCAAGTTGGTGGGAGCTTACTCTACCTAGCTTTTAGTTCATTATTGCCTGTGCCTGCTTTAACAAATAATTTTGTGGGCCTTATCAGCCCTGCAGTATGCATGTTCCCCACCCTTGGTCTAATCCATATCTCTCTATCTTCTTCACAAGAATATTTCAACATAGTTTTTATAAATAATTTAAAATTTAGGTAAACTATATAGTTTAATAATTCTATCAAAAAGGAAATGAAGTTAGTCTGGCATGACTTGGTCTTGATAAAACCATAGTGGTCCTTTATCATTATCACTTCCCTTCCAAGTTTTTACCAACCATTTCAGTGACTTTCCAGGAATTGAAGTCAAGTTCAGTGAGTGACCTTTAGTTGGTAGATTATTTTTTTTCTTCCTTTTTTTGAAAATTAAGCCAATGTTTGCCCTTCTCTAATTATGTTGTGCCTCTCCTGATTTTTGTGATCTTTCATTTATCACTCACAATGGCTCAGTAATCATCTCTGCCAGTTCTTTTAAGACTAGAGGATGTAACTACATAGAATTCCCAATACCTCTATTTTTGTCCACCTGCATTTTTTATTTCCTTCACAGATTAATTGTGCGTTATTTCAAAGACCGATTCTTTTTATACAGCAAAATAATTGTTTGGACATGTATACATATATTGTATTTAATTTATACTTTAACATATGTAACATGTATTGGTCAACCTGCCATCTGGGGGAGGGGGTGGGGGGAAGAAGGGGAAAAATTGGAACAAAAGGCTTGGCATTTGTCAATGCTGTAAAATTACCCATGCATATATCTTGTAAATAAAAAGCTATAATAATTTTTAAAAAAAAACCCAGAGGATGTAGTTCATCCACGACAAGTGACTTTGCACTCATCAGAGCAGCTAGTAAAGTATGTCTTTGTTTTTAGGTATCACCTCCCTAATAGAAATGTTTTATTTTGTCATTTCCAATGCAAAAATCATCTTAGAAGAGATATACTCAGTAGATTTGCAATCTCATCAGTTCAGGAGTACCTTCTGGTATTGATGGGGAGGATCCCTGATACTGTCTCTCTTTGATTTGTAAAGGGGGGGGGGGGAGAGTGGCACATGAGGTAGAAACTTCTTGAAGGAGAGATTTTCCTTGAATCCTTCCCTCTGCAAAAGGAAATCAAAGACAAGTAGTTTCATTCTGTTATCCCGGAAGTTCACCCTCCATTGATAATACTCACTACTGATCACATTCTTTATTGATTTGGGAGATTAGTCCAGGAACACTCATTAAAATTTCTGTTAAATTCGGGAAGCTCTCTCTCTGATTTCAACTCAAACTGCCCCCAGTCTCTAGCCAACTAGGCTTAACTCCTTGCAGAGAAGCCAAAGCAGGAATCATGCCAGGCCAAAGGACATCCCTTGACATAGCTGCCTTTGAGGACCCTCTGCCCACTGAAAAGACATTCTCTTTTCAGCATTAATCCCTCTTTATCTCTCTCACCTATTTCCCTAATAGCACCACACCCCTCTTTACTTCTCTGTTGGGATTTCTCTGCTAGGAACTTTCTCTCTGCCAAGATTCCTCTGCTAAACCTTTTCTTCTCTGTCGGGACTTTGCATTAAGGAAGTCAGCTTCCTAGCAAAAGCTAACTTCCCAGTGTCAATAAGCTTCTTTTGCCAATCTAACTTTTCAAGTTGGAAAATTCTTTTATAAAGGATTTGCGGGCCAACCAGAGTGGGTTCCCACAACTCTGCCCTGCACCAAACCTCATCAGTATCAGGTTCCCTGTTAGAAATTTTGTTTATCATTTCCAGCATAAAAGATCCTTCTTCTATGAAAAGAAAAAAGAATAAAAGTTGAGCAGTTCTACCTATCAATTATCATTACCTTATCTACCCCCAGCAAAGGTTCTGTCTCTTCTTTGATCCTCCTTTCTCTCCCAGTAGAGCTTAAGCTTTTATTATAAGTCTAAACTTACTCCAGTTGGGTTGTTATTTATTTATGCTATTTATCTTCTGTTAGCAGGCATTAAACATTTTTTATAAGATTTTGAGTTACAAATTTTTTCTCTTCTCCCATTACCCCATGGCAAATAATCTGATATGGAATATACATGTATAATTATGTAAACATATTTCTATATTAGTTATGTTGTGAAAGAAAGAACAGAACAAAAAGGGAAAGCAAGGGGAGAAAAAGAAAACAAAACAAAACAAAATAGTATGCTTCAATCTACATTCAGACTCTATACTTTTCTTGCTCTTATTTTCTATCATGACTCTTGGAACTATCTTGGATCATTGTATTGCTGGGAAGAGTTAAGTCTATTATAGTTGATCATCATACAGTGTTGCTGTTTTCCTGGTTCTGCTTACTTCATTCAGCATCAATTCATGTAAGTGTTTCCAGGCTTTTTTGAAATCATCATTTCTTATTCCATCACATTCATATATCACAACTTGCTCAAACATTCCCGAAATTGATGAATGTTCTCTCAATTTCCAGTTCTTTGCTACCAGAAAAAGACTTGTTAAAAATATTTTATGCATGTTGGTTCTTTGTGATCTCTGGCATACAGACATAGTAGTGTTATTGCTGGATGAAAGGATTTTCACAGCATGATTGCCCTTTGGACATAGCTCCAAATTGCTCTCAGAATGATTGCATCAGTTCACAACTCTACCAACAGTGAATTAGTGTCCCAATTTTCCCCATTTACATTTCTTTAATCAATAGTGCTGTAGAGCATTTTTTCATATGACTATAGATGGCTTTAATTTCTTCTGAAAATTGCCTATTCGTATCCTTTGTCATTTATCAATTGGGGAATGTCTTGTATTTTTAGAAATTTTACTCAGTTCTCTATTCAAGAAATTAGACCTTTGTCATAAATAATCCCATCTTTATGCTTTCCTCCTAATCTTGGCTGTAAAAACTTTTTAATTAATTAATATAAAAAATTATCCATTCCATCCTTTGGTCATAAATTCTATCTTTCTCCATGGATCTGGCAAGTAAGCTCTCCTACTTTGCTTATGGTACCACTCTTCATGTTTAAATCATGTACCATTTTGATCTTTTCTGTGCCTCGTTGCTGCTGTACTGTTTTCCATTTTCCCCAGCACTTTTTGTCAAGTGTAGTGAGTTCTTATCCCTGAAGCTGAAATCTTTGGGTTTAACAAATAATAGATTACTACTGTACTCATTTACTGCTATATCTTATAGACCAAGTCTATTCCACTGATCCACCACTCTGTTTCTTGGTCAGTACCAAATGGTTTTGATGATTGCTATTTTATAATATAGTTTTAGATCTGGTATAGCTAGGCCACCTTCCTTCCCCCCCCCCCCCACATTAATTCCCTTGATATTCTTCACCTTTTATTCTTCCAGATGAATTCTGTTATTTTTTTTTCTAGCTCTATAAAATAATCCTTTGGTTTCTTTAAAAATCCAAGTTGGTTAGTGAATTTTCTTCTTGTTCGAATTAATATCCCTAGATAAATCCCCTGTTTCCTCTACGTTAGAATTGTTTCTCTTTGTCTTCAGAATTTAATTTTCAAGCATCCCCCTACTCTCCTATGCTGACTTCCTTTAAATCATTTCAGTCCATGGGAACCTACCTTCCTTCCTTTGAATCTCAATAAAATTTGCTTTCCCAATATATGGAGTACATGTCAGACTATGTCTGGCTTTCCTCTCCTCTGTCACAAAATTGAGAAAAAATGATCTCTTCCCATGCCCCAGGATTCTCATCCTTTCAACCCCAGAATCATACTTTGGTGAGAATAAGATCCAAAATAGAATTTCCTTTTATTACTTCCTCCAACTTCTGAAAGGCAACATAACTACTAAGGTAAGTCAAGGAGTTATTAGTAGCTTTGCTTTTGGCAGAGAGAAAGCAACAGCAGATATCTGGATGTAATTGAAGTTCCTCATCACTACTTTGTTATACCTTTGTGCCAGAATTGTGATGTTTCCAAATCATTTCATCTAATTTAGATATTCTGTGATGTACAGGATATACAGGACAATTTTGTCATTCATGTGACAAAGTTATTTTTTGTTTATTATTCTTTTAACCACCTCAAAATTTCTGCATCTTATTTCCTGTTCTGTGTTCCTGGATTTCCTCATGTGAGTATACTTTGTTAATATACCCTAACCCACCTCTGTTTTGATTTATCTTCTTTTGAATAAGGTATATCCATGAAGAGGCATAGACTATATCATCATGCTTTATATTCCTTCAACTGTAACTCTGAAATCAAATATACCCCTTTGCATTAGGAACTCAGTTTCTCCTATTTGTTGCTTTATCTTTAGATATTTATAGACATATACTTGAGACCATGGGTTTAATTGATTCCCTTCTTGGATCATATTTTCTCTGAACCTTTAGATTTCTTATTTATTATTCTTATTTTGTAGCTATTCTTTATAATATCTAACCTAGAGAATATACATAAGCAATCTTCTCCTTCCCTGCCTTTTTTTTTTTTTTTTTTTAAGTTTAAAGCCATTTTCACTAGATTTGTATGATACTTAGAAAATACATTATTCCCAACTTTTGTTAGGTTTATTTCTTCTCTGATCAGGAATCTCTGCAAGCCCTATATTGTAAGCTGTGATTCAGAAACCTAAATCCCAAAACCAGAAATCCTAAATATCACCTTAGAATTGCCAGCTATTTACTTTCTGACTTTAATTTTTGTCTCCTGCATACTTGTATCTTCAATGGAGCAGTAATGATACACAACTTGTGCTACGTGGTCTTGTTTCTTTCCCAAAATTTTATAATCATTGGCAGTACATTTATTCTGAAAGTATCATTTGTGACAACATGAATCACCAAAAGTTGAGATTTAGATCGATGCTTTGAGAGTTTTTTTGTTATATCTTGGATACATGCCCCAAAAAGACCACAAACATTTTTATTGTTATCAAGATAACAAATATTTGTTCCAGGACCCCTGATTAGAAGCTTGTCAAGTACTATTACTTTTTTCCTCTGATTCTTTCTGAATCATCTCTCATCTGATAGCTTCTCTGGCTCTTTTATATCATTTTTGGTAATACAAGCAATTTCTTTCTCTTCAGAACATCCAGCTCCTTCTTCTGAAAGACAATCTCAAATCTCTTTTTAAGCTTTAATTGTACTGTCCTTTTCATTCCCTTTCTCCTCTGTGTAACCATTTCTATTTTCTCATTTTGATAGAAGTCAAGTCTTCCTTCTTCTACCTCAAATCTGTTCTTTCCCACTGAAGTTTTACTTCCGTTTCCTTTACTCTCCCTCACAATTTGCAATATAGAGAGGTATTCAAGTCCATTTACCTTCTCTTACAGAAAGATCAATCAACATTTGGAACACATAACAGTTATTTAACAGAGATACAAACACTTATAATTGCACAAGTCCTTTTACTCTCTATAATGGTTGAGATTTCTATTTGTTTTGAATCTTCTCGAAGGTATTTACTCCCTCAATCTTAAACATGTAATTAAAACATTTACATTCATTTATCACTTCTTAATAACTTGACAATCAGTCAGATTCCTTATATCAACAATTTTCTTTTGTTGTTGTTAATTATTATTATTACTTTATTTTATTTATTTGTTTCACTGAGGCAGTTGGGGTTAAGTTACTTGTCCAGTGTCACACAGCTAGGAAGTGTTAAGTGTCTGAGACCAGATTTGAATTCAGGCCCTCCTGACTTCAGGGCTAGTGCTCTATCTACTGTGCCACCTCGCTGCCCCCCATATCAACAATTTTCAAGGCCATATCCACCTCCCTTCAGCCTTCTACTAATCTCTGATTGGTTTCAGCAGTTTGCCCCACCTCATCCACCAATCCAAGAATGGGACAAGACTGACTTCACAACAGAAATATCAAAAGTCACTAATCTACTTTATCAATTAATTAGCTTAATCCTTTGATCCACTACCTTGTCTTCTCTATTGTTGTCATTCAGTCCTGTCTGACTCTTCATGACCCCATTTGGGCTTTTCTTGGCAAAGATACTAGCATGGTTTGCTTTTTCTTTCTCTAACTCATTTTACAGTTGTAGAAACTGAGGCAAACAGGGTTAAGTGACTTGTCCAGAGTCACAAAGCTAGTAAGAACTGAGGCCAAATTTTAATTCATGTCTTCCTTACTCTAGGCCTACCCTTTCATTGACTGCATTATCTAGCTGCTTTGTCTTTGCCAAATACTTTATCCTCATCATTCTTGAGCCTGCCTCTTCAGGTTCTACTCTGTAATCTTCCTTGCTTTTTCTTAATTGTCTTTAAATATAGTTCTGTTATAATCTAGAATCTCTATTCATGAGCTTGGATATTGTTCTTCCGATTTTCCTTAATTTCTCCAAATATTCTCATTCTCAAATTCAACCATTGACCTGCTTTACATCTCTCTACATCATCTACAAATTTTTCTTATAATTATTCAACTTACATCCTTTATCCTTAACTCTAAAATTAAATTATCAGTCTATATCACACTATTCTTCCATCACTCTTTGTCTAGTGTGGGATAGTAGATAGAACTAAACTAGGAGTCAAAAAATCCTTTTTCTGATACTTATTAGCTCTTTGACTATAGGCAAAATACTTAAACTTACTATATTTTCTCATCTGTAAGAGAGGATTGTTGAGATGATTCAGTCCAGTTCCAATGATTTTATGATGATGAGAGCCACCATCTACTCCCAGAGAGAGGACTGTGGGAATTGAGGATGGACCACAACATAGCATTTTCACTCTTTGTTGTGGTTTGCTTGAATTTTATTTTTTTTCTCATTTTCTTTCCTTTTTGATCTGACTTTTTTTTTCTAAGGCATTTGGGGTTAAGTGTCTTGCCCAGGGTCACACATATAAAAAATGTTAAGTGTTTGGGGCCAGATTTGAACTCAGGTGCTCCTGACTTCAGGGTTGTTGCTCTCTCCACTTCGCCACCTAGCCACCCTAGATCTGATTTTTCTTATGCAGCAAAATAATTCTATAAATATGTATGCCTATATTGGATTTAACATATATATTTTTGCCATGTTTAACATATGTTGGATTACTTGGCATCTAGGAGAGGGGAGTAGGGAGAAAGGGGGGAAAATTGGAACATAAGGTTTTTCAAGGGTCACTGTTGAAAAATTATCCTTGCGTATGTTTTGAAAATAAAAGACCAATTTTAAAAAAAGAAAAAAAGTATTGTTGTATAGCACATATTCTTTGAGATGATGTGTGGGTCCTCAATTCTTTCAGAAACTTAGTAACTCCCACTTCTTCCCAGCCCCCATTTCAGATTCCATAAACACACTGAAGGCAAATTTATTCACATCTTTATCCTAAAATTAGTTTTTTTTTCTTCAAGATTCATGTAACATATGTGGGTTAAAATCCCCATGACTTTATCATCCTGATTTCTAAATTTAAAAAAAAAAAAAAAAAAAAAAAAAAGGTCACAAGTTTGGATTTTTTCTCGAGTTACTTTTTTTTGTTTGTTAAATCATATCTACCTATACCATCCTACAAGAACTAAAATTTTGGGATCTTTCCTGTCCCTTTTGTTTTGTCTGAAGAATGAATGATTATAAAAGAAAGAAAGAGTCATCTTCAAGATCACTTTTGATTCCTAAAGCTGGTTCTTTTCTTGCTTTGTTTTTTAGCATAGACTTTCCTGATAGGAAAGTCTCATGTACTTTGGAGGGAAATGTTTTAAAAATGCTTAGTGTCTGTATTTGTGTCATCTTTAGTTGTATGAAAGTTGTACTCTCAGTATATTATTTTTTCTGTCTGACCAAGATCCTTCCAATCTAACAAAAATGTATTAGGTAATTAACATAAAGGTACTGGTAGTGCTCTGTGACCAGAAACAAATCATTTACTCTCACTGAACCATCATCAACTGTAAAATGAGAATAATACAGCTTGTAGTGTTTCTATCTTGACTTTCAGGAGGATCAAATAAGATAAAATACATAGAGTGCTTTGTAACCCTAAAGAAGTATAAGCCCAATATGGGTATGCAGCATGTACAGTAATACTAGAATGCGAGGTAGAATGTAATAAGGACAAAAGAGAGAGTCAGACAAAATTCCTTAAGAAAATTTGAGGAGAGGGAGATCACTTTCACTTTGAGGATAGATGGGGGTTAGGAGAGACCTCAGAGAGATATGACTTGAGATTAAAAGCTAAGAATTTCATCATGCAGAGATATTAAAGGTTTTGAGTGAACTGTTATAACATCCTGATTATTAAGTAGAATATTCTGAAAGCAGATAAAACTAAAGATAATTTTACTAGTACTCCAGTTTGGCATGAAGGGAAATCATGTACGTTCAACTAAAATAAGTAAATTGGAGCCAGAGTGAGGATGACTTGAAGTGCCTAAAGATTTTGTATTTTATTCTTTGCTCAAAAACTCTTGAGAGTTTTTGCATAGAGGAGTAACACTCTCAGGCCAGTGCTTTAGGAAAATAAATTCTCAAATATTCTTCTTTCTGCAGGAAACTGCTTCCAAGTTTAAAATCCAAGAAGCCTCGGGAACTTGTGCTTGTGATTGGAACAGGCATCAGTGCTGCTGTTGCACCTCAGGTTCCAGCTCTGAAATCATGGAAGGGATTAATTCAGGCCCTGCTAGATGCTGCTATTGATTTTGATCTTCTTGAAGATGAAGAGAGCAAAAAGTTTCAGAAATGTCTCCATGAAGACAAGAACCTCGTCCATGTTGCCCATGACCTTATACAGAAACTGTCTCCTGTGAGTGTCCCTGTTTGGGCATTCTGCATTTCTCAAAACCCTTAGTGGTACTCTTACTATAGAGCAAAGAGACAAAAAGCTTAATCACATCTGTAGCCATTTGATTCTTAAAGATAACAAGAAGCTAAAATATTCAGGCGAATCTAATTAGATGAACTTAACAGGAATATTGCATTTGAATAATAATTAACTTTAGAAGTACAATGTGTAGGAGATACGATAATTTGTGTGAAAATTATCTGGTGGTTTTAAGTAAATTATGAGCTCAGTATGAGTTTGTAATAACCCAGCCAAATTAACTCATGGAATCTTAGGTTTCATTAATAACCATAATGTAAAATTAGAGAGTTCTGATGTAATCTGCTTTTTTTCCAGAACATTTCTGGGCCCCAAATTTTAGGAAAGTGTTTGATGAATTGGAGGTTGTGCAAAAGGAAATATGACTGAAATGGTCAAGAAAATCAAGAAAAGAATTGGAGATGTTTAGCTTCAGGAGATATTGGATTCTATTCACTGGAGGTCTTCAAGCAAAGAATGGATTGACTATTTTTTGTAGAGGGGATTCTTGCTGAAGTATTATTTGGATTAGATGGCTTTTAGGGGCCTTTCTAACTGAGGTTCTGAGACTATTTTATAAAGTTACGATATAATGAAATTTCTTTGATATAGTTTATTTTGATTCCATTTTGGTTTGTTTAATCTCTTTTCTTTTTTTCCCTTTTTTTTTTTTTTTTATGTTCAAGAATTTTTTATTTCACCTCAGCATTAGATTCTTTTTCTAAAAGTCCATATCTTCTGGCAAGCCAGGCCAGGGGCTTGGCCTTCTCAGTTATGATCTTTGCTTAGGATGAAATTTTTCCTTAATGTTAGTTAGCTTCACTCAGTAAACCCAAGATATCTCTGAATATCTCAGACATACAAAGTTGCTTCCTAACTTAGACATGTTCATTTTGAAGTTGATGTTCAGTCACACTTCTGATGTGACAGAATTAGTGATATATGAGTAATATCACTCTGCTCATACTGGGAGCATACTCTTAGAGATCCCAGGGTAATAGCTGTATAGATGATCTCTGTTGACACATTGCTTTACTGACCTTATGGCATTGGCTGTGTTACTCTGCTCATCCCTTAGATTTATCTGAATGTTGATCTGCTATTTGCTGGGTAATAGTTGCTCCCTGGTTCTTGATTTATTTCTTCAAGTCCACAAACACTCTTCAGTTTCAGTCAGGTAGGACATAGTAATTAAAATCTTTTCCTGATAAAGGCAGGTTATAATTTTTTAGGTATTCTCAACATACCCAGTTAACATAAGTTTGGCAGAATGACCCTGAACGCTTTCTAGGTTTTTCTGGCTGGAGATTCAAATCATCTGCTGGTTTGCTTAGTCTTGAGAATGTGTGGTCTTTTTTTATACAAAAATCATTCTATTCATATCAATATAGTGAATGCTTTGGCTTTTTTCAGTAGTAGTGATGATTTGTATTGATTTTTCCACACTCTTAATACAAGTTGTATACCTGTTTCACCCAAACCAAAATCTTTTTAGGAAGTTGTAATATAAATAGAGAGATTCTCACCAGATGGGGAAGAACCATATTTTCTCACAAATTTAGAGATAATATGATTTGCCTTTTTTTGTATTATTTTGGCTATTGCTAAGTTGACTAACTCCAGAAATGAGTCAGGGATTCCCCTTATCCAATTTTGCTAAAAATCAGGATTCATGTGGAAGTAGGGAATATCTGGTAGAAGCAAAAGATATTTTTTTTCCACTTTGTCAAATGCATTTATAAATCAGAAAATACAGTCTCTTCTCTTTGAAAAATTAATTGCCAGTGAAAACTTTTTTAAAAAATCCTCTTATAGAAAGGTTTTATTAATTTTTTAAGTTTAACCTAAAAGAGGGATACTTTTGGACCTTTTAAACTTATATATTTTATTCATCTTTTTAAAAAATGAAGATAGCCCTTCTGGGGAGGGAAGGGAGAAACATTTGGAGTTAAGTGAATTGCCCACACATACACAACTAGTAAAAAAAATGTTAAGTTTCTGAGTCCAAATATGAATTCAGGTCTTCCTGATAACTTTAGCCAGTGCACTCTCCACTCCCCCTTCTAACTTCCCCAAAATAAGGATAGTCTTTACTAGCATTGATGATATAAAGACTAAGGTTTATAAAGAATCCATCAGCTAGAATTTATTTAATGCTTTACTCTGTGCGAAGCACTGTTCTAAATTCAGGTTACAAAGAAAAAAAAAAGGTAGTTCCTGCTATCAGGGAGCATGCATCTAATAAGGAAACAATCTCAAGCAACTGTATGTGCAAGATATGTGCAGGATAAAGATAACTTGCAGTGGGAAAGTGCAAGCATTAAAGGAGATTGAAAAAAGTTTTGTGGAGAAGGTAGGACTTTATCTAAGACTTGAAGGAAATCAGAAGCAGAGCTAAAGAATGAGGAACTTCTAGGCATGTGGGACAAACACTAAAAACTATTAGAGTGATGGAATGTCATCTTCAAGTAAACAACTAAGACACTAATGTCCCTGAATCACCAAGTACATGGGGTAGTGCATGATTTAAGAAGGCTGGAAAGATAGAAAAGGGGATATATTATGAAGAATTTTATAAGCCAAACAGAGAATTGTATATTTTATCCTGGAGGCTCTAGTGAGCTATTGAAATTGATTGAATGAGGGAGTGAGGGGCACTTTTAAAAGATCATTTTGGCACATGATAGACTGAAATGAAGAAACCTGAGGCATTAAGACCAACCTGTAGAGTACTACAGTAGTCCTGGTGTGAGATTATGAGGGCTCACATGGTGGTGTAACAGAAATAAGTATTAAAAAAAAAAAAAAAAAAAAAGAAGGGGATAATAGAAAAGATGTTAAACATGATAGGATTTGGCAACTATTTGGGTATGGTGAGTGAAAGCTTTTAGAGCAATATACTATTAATTTAAAATGTAACTGGTTGGATCAGGGAAGGCATACTTTAGGTTAAGATTCACAGTTCATTTTTATCACAATATTGTCTTAGCTATAATACTCCCATTAATATCATAGAATATGAATTGAAAGAGACCACAAAAGTCATGTAGACCAATTTATTCCTGAACAGAAATCTCTATGATATCCAAGACAACTGGTCATCCAACTTTTGCTTGACGGCCTACTATTTGTGGGAAAACCCACTGTTTCCCAGGGTAGTACATTATACTTTCAGATAGCTCTCCCTGGTGGATTAGGTTGCTTGGAGATATAGTGCTCTGACTCTTGTAATCATTTTAAGCTTATTAAAGTGCCTTTTTGGCAACATTAAACTATGACTGGATGGGCACATTGAGTTTGTTCTGCTTGAATAAAGAGAGAAACTTATTTCTAAAAATCAATATCAGGATATTCAGTCCACATTTCTGAGAAAATATGTCCAATTAAAGCCAATAACCCCTTGCACAGAGTGAATAAGGACTTCTGGATTGCCTTTATATAAATCTTATATAAATTGTTAGCCTAGATAGAAAGGGGGAGATTTTGGGGCAGTTTTTGTTTTGAACAGTGACTAGTAGACTATAAATGAGAGAATACAAGTTTAAAAGAAATGTAAAATTGAGTTTAGTGTGACATATTAAATGAATGAGAAAAAAATTTTTTTAAGAAAGTTGTGTGGGAGTTTGGTATTTCCGTTTCTTTGACCATTTAAACATCTGTGTTTGTGTTCCTAAATCCTCTCTTATAAATGCCATTGGTGGAAAATTAAATCGGTTCCAGTGTCACCAGCTTTAAGGGAGAAAAACATTTGTTTGATTCTAAGAAATCATTCCAGCTTATGAAAAAAAGTCACTCTGCTTTCCATATGTATTCATACTCACAGAAATCAAAGAAAATTTGGACTATAATAATTAGTTGTGAATGAATGAATTAAATATAATTCATTTCCAGTTTTTAGCTTTTACCTTCTTTTTCTTAGAATCAAGAATAGTTCTACCGCCTCTGATGTCTTACTTGATTACTCCTAGGGTACTATCACCTTTTAAAAGGGTAATAAAACAAGATAGCATAAAGTGAATCAGCAGTGTCTATATGAGTCCAAATAAGACTCTGTCTGTAAAATTTAACAAGGAAGTATTTGTTTTAGAACAAAAATGTTTTGTATGTTTTTAAGGGTCATTTACATGCTTGTCTGATAAAGTTAGATGATAGCCTTTCTAAATACTTTTTGTCTGCTGTTGTTGAGATTGTTCTTTCTGATTAGAGAATATGAAAAGACATTGTTTCCTCTTAGCTATCTGTGTGTCCAACTTCAGGGTCACAAAAATATCTGTATTTTGTTACTATATGCAATGAACAAGAATTTAAAATTTGATATACATAACTAGCAGTGGAAGAATATATTAACTGGAGCTTCATTTAGCTCTGGGAAGTCTTGACCATATAGTAAAGACTGATGGCAAAATGGGATAGTAAATAAGGAAATTTCATAGCTGCATGTTACCAGCTGAACATGTGATCTTTGACAATATTTCACTTCTTTGCTATAGCTTATCTACAAGTCACTATTCCTTTTCATAGAGAATAATGATTTGGTTTGGATTTTTAATTGTGAAGATCCAGTTAGGCAAATTAGGCAAATAAAAATTTCCTTTTGAATCTACTGAGTGTGTAACACCATTAAAACTGATCTCATTTTGAGAATTTCGGTATCAAGAAAACATGAAGAAGTCTTGAAATTTTTCTGAGGAAAGACTGAAGAAGCTAAATGTTAATCACCCATCTACCTAGTTCAGAGACATGAAGTTTTAAGCAGAAAAGTTTGAGATCATTAGGAAATAATTCTTGGCTCTCAACATATTAAATAATAAAATGCTACTGGAATGGGATGTACAAATGATTCATTTGTTTTAGGGTATCATCTCCCCCCCACATACACACACATACATTCTGATAGTTCCATTTTCCTTGCCTTCTCCATTTAGTAAATAATTAAGTTCCTCCAAAAGTGTACAAATTATTGCAATGCATTGGGAAAGGTTGAAAGACACAATTTCTGCCATAAGGGGTTTATAGTGGGAGTGATTATAAATATGTACCCAGAAAATTAGAATTGGAGGGAAATAGACTATTAATACATGACAGGTACAGCAATATGAAAGTAACTTTTTAAAACAATGTTTGCAATAACATTTCTCTGGTTAATCATGATCATCATATATTTATTCCAGATGGATTAGATAAAGTTACTGTTTTGCTAAACATTATTTTCATACTTAGGGAAGTACATAACTATTTAGAATTAAGAATTAGTGATATTATTATTTAAATTATAGGCTGGTAGCCAGATGCTTTATTTACCAAGAATTTATATAATTTTAGCTACATTTTAGTGTTTCAAAACCCTGTCTTAAAGCATGAGTTTATATATTGTTGCCCTTTTACAAGATTGTAAGTTTCTTGAGGGAGGAACTCTCATGTTCATTGTTATATTTCTCATAGCCTCTAATACAGTTATGTTATATGTACTACTTACAGATATTTATCAAATAACAAATTCAGTTCAGACACTTATCAGGTACAGATTGTGCTATACACTATGCTAAGCACTAACAGATAAAAAAAGTTTAAATAAGATATGGTTTTTATGGATTTTCAAGTTTAGGGTGCTCTAGTTAACAGTACAAGTATAAAAAATGCTTTGGGCAGTATAAGTAAGGGAAGATAGCATTATTGACTGAGGAGATCAGAAGTACAAAAAAGTGGCAGTGGAGTTCTCAGGGCTGTAAAAGGTAAGAATTAAGTTGGAGAGTGGACAGGTATCTAGGCATCAAGAGCAATGACAAGGAAGTTAAGAAAATACAAGAAATATATTGGGAGATAGTAAGTAGTATGATTTGGCTAGAATCTAGTTTATGAATGGCTATAGTATTGTGTCATATTATTTGAAAATTAGAAGGGACTTGAGCAAATATCTAGTCAAACTCTTTTTAAATGAAAAAAAAAAAAAAAAAAAAAAGAAACCATTCTTAACTATCCAATATTTGGTTATCTACCTCTTCTTAAAGATGTTCAAGGAAGGGAAACCCACCACCTTGGAAGTTTGAAAAACTATGATGCCACCAGATTGTGAAAGGTCTTGAATGTTGAAGTTAGGTCAAATTAATTCCCACTTAATGAGAACATATTTAAGAGTTTTTGAGCAAAGCAGTAAAATGACTAAATAAATCTGTGTAAAACAGAATCTCATATTTAGAGCTAGGAAGGATCTTAGATGTCATCTAAGTCTAGTTTTTTCTTTTACATTTGAGGAAATGGAGGCCCGTAAAGATTATCTAATTTGCTCAAGTTATGAATAGTAGAGCAAGGAACCAAAACAGAGTCCTGACTGCTACTCTTCAAGTCCAGCACCTGCTATGTCCTGGATAGTATACTAAGCACTGGGGTTACAAAGAAAAGTTAGGCTTCCTGCTCTCAAAGAGAACACAATCTAATAGGGAGACCGCATTCAAATTACTATTTAAAGACAAGCTCTGTACAGAATAAATTGGAAATAATTGCCAGATGGGGAGTCACTGGAATTAAGCAGGATTGGAAAAGCCTTACTATAGAAAGTAAGATTTTAGTTGAAATTTTAAAGGAAGGCAAAGATTAGAAGGAAAAGCATTCTGTGCATAGAGGACAGCCAGTGAAAATGCCCAGAATTGGAAGATGGGGGGTGATCTTGCCCAAGAAACAGCAAGAATGCCAGTATCACTGAATTAAAGAGAACATAACAAGATGTGAAGTATAAGCAGAACGTAGGGAAGTCTTGGTATGACAAGGTGGTTTCTCAGGAAAAACTAGATTCACTAGACCATGCAGACTCTGTGACCCTGGCAAGTTATTTTACCTCAGTGTCCCAGGTACCTCTCTCAGATAGTAAGCTATAGAACAAGTGCTAATTTGCATTGGTAGAAGTTCTTCCCTGGCTTCAGGAGTTCCTGCATCAAATAACTTGATAAAGGAATTTTCATAGGGAAAAACCAGTGTTTCAAATTGAGGAGACTGGGTGACTGACATTGCCACTGACAAGATAGCAAAGTATAAAAAAGACCACTAGATTTGGGGAAAAGAGAATAAATTTAGTTTTGGACATTGTGAGTTTGGGGATCAACTATTCTTGCAAAGATTTAGATTTAATGTAAAGAAAAAACTTCATTACAAGGCTCTCCAAAAGTAAAATGACTTGCCTTTACAGATAATTGATCCCTTCCTTATTAAAAGTTTTCAGGCAAAGGATGGATGGCCAGCTGTCATTATAATAATAATATTGTAGGTGGACTTTCTGTTGGAGATAAAGATAAAGACTTGCCTTCAAGGCTCTTCCAGTTCCAATTACGTGAGATGCTATTGAGACAATGTCCTTTAAACATTTGAAGTTGTGGTTCTGGAGCAGTGGAGAGAACTGGAGATGTTGCTGTGAGAATCATCTGTATATGTGGCTCTTTAGATAGAGTGCCAGGTCTGGAGATAGGAAGATTCATCTTCATAAGTTCAAATCCAGCCTTACATACCTATTAGCTGAGTGACCTTGGGCAACTGTTTGCCTCAGTTTTCTTATATTTAAAATGAACAAGAGAGGGAAATGGCAAACCACTAGTATCTTTGTCAACAAAATTCCAAATAGGTCACAAAGAGTCAGACATGACTGAAAGAACTGAACAATAAAATTGTTGAAGCAGTAGTGTTGAAGAAACATACTAAGATTGGAAGTAGGAAGAAAAAGAACCAAAGATAAAGCGAAATATATAAAAGTTAGAAAGTACTATAACTAAGCAGCAAAAAAGAGAATAGGGATGTCAAGAGGCCAAGATGAAGAGGAAAATCATTACAGGCATGGGAGCCAGCCAAAACATACAAAGCACAGAGAACAGAATTGAAGTATCTTTGGCAAAGAACAACCAAGTAGGTGAGTTTCACTGTACCATGCATGGAGTACGGGAGGGCAGTTGGAAAAGGCCAGATTGTGAAGAGCCTTAAGGGCCAGGAAGTTTTGTTTTTTATCTTAGAGGTTATGAGGAGCTTTGGACCTAAAGCCAGGGGGTAACATCATCAGACCTACCTTTTAGGGTTCTTTACTTTGGCAGTTGAGTAAAAAATGGACTGGAGTATATAGAGATTAGAGAAAAGGAAACTAAAGATACAGCCACAGTCCAAGTGAGAGATAGGGGCCTGATTTTATGTGCCATGTAAGTGGAGAGAAGGAACTGTACAGAAGAGATATTGTAAAGAGAAATAATGAGATTTGGCAACTAAATGGGTATGTGGAGTGAAAATAAGGAATCAAGAGGGAAGCTGGACTTCCCAACGCCGCAGGTTGGGAGTTCAAAAGAGCATCTAGGTAGTGTAGTAGATTACCAGATTGGGAGTTGTGAAGATCTAAATTCACATCCAGAACAGACACTTTATAATTGTGTGACCTTAGCAAATCACTTAACTTCGCACATAATATTACCTATCAACAAGGTTGTTAGAATAAAATAATAGCATATGTAAAACAGTTTGTTAAACCTTAAAGTACTATATAAATGCTAATTTTCATTATCATTATTGTTATTACTATAAGAATATGAGAAAGAAGGATAACCAAGTTTTGGAAATGTTGAGATACCTATGGGATAATTATAGTAGTTCATGTAGTTGGTAATAAATGACTGGAGTTTAGCAAAGAAGACATTAGGTAAGACCGGATATATTGATCTAGGAAACATCAGTGGTTTAAAAATGATTATTGAACCCACAGGATCTGATGAGATCGCCAGTAGAGATCGTAAAAAGAGAAAAGGGCCCAGGACAAAGCCTTGGGGGCTATCCACACTTAGGGAATGAGAGAAGGGAACAAGCAATTATTAAGAACTTACCAGACATTGTGCTAAGTACTTTTCAAATTTTATCTCATTTCCCTGGGGTCATACAGCTAGTGTCTGGGGCCACATTTGACCCAGACTCCAGACCTGGCACTCTATCCATTGCACTACCTATCAGCCACAGGAAATCTTGGTGTGGTTGCTGAGATCTCAGATTCTTCATTTGTAAAGATTGTAAAGATGATTTGAGGAAACAAATGGGTTAATATGTAAAGTACTTTGTCAATACTTTATAACATTAGTTGTTGTTGTTGTTAAAAGCTTAGGAGTTTTTAATTGAGGATAAGAAAAGGATCAAAGAAGTAGGGCTGCTGCTGGTATGGAAGAATGATAACAACTGAACTAAGAGAAAGCAGAATTGTTTAAAATTGTTTAAATTTTATTTTGCTTCTTTGCTCTGCCAAGCAAAATTATCCCTGGACTGGAAAAATACAAAACAAATATAGTTAATGTGGAGCATCCTTCTGGTATTAAAATACATGGCAAACATGATTACTAAACCACCATTGGTGAGGTTTGGAAGATGATAAAAAATAGGAAAGGTACAGCAGAATTGATAAAGGGCAAATAATTGTGTGCCAATTTTTCAAAAAACGAGAATAATAAAGTCCACAAACAATTTGTTTTTATTTAGTCATTTTCTATCATGTCCAGCTATTCATTGCCCTATTTTGGGTTTTCTTGGCAAAGATATTGGAGTGTTTTGCCATTTTCTTCTATGGCTCATTTTATAAATCAAGAAACTGAGTCAAACAGGGTTAAGTGACTTGTCTAAGATCATAGAACTTGTAAGTGTCTGAGGCCAGATTTGAACTGAGTCTCCAGGGGCCAGGTACTCTATCCATTGCACCATTTAGTTGCCTCAAAACTCCACATATATTAAAGGGATCATTAATAGCTCTCTAGAAAAGGAAGTAGCAAATACAGCTTCATTAAGAACAAATTGGGGCAGCTAGATGGAGCAATGGATACAGCACACCAACCCTGAAGTGAGGAGGATCTGAGTTCAAATCCAGCCTCAGATACTTAATACTTACTATGGGACCCTGGGCAAGTCACTTAACCCCAATTACCTTAAGGTGGGAGGAAGAAAAGATTAATCTTTTAAAAAAAAATTTTTAAGAAGGATTACTAAACTAATAGATAAGGGGAATACTATAAATATAGTTTACTATGTAATACTACTACAAAGTATTTTCTTGATGTATCTCATGCTATTTCTCAAAGAAGGGTGGAGAAATATAAACTAGAAAAAAAGTATAGTGAAGTAGATATAGACTTGGTTGAATGGCTAGTTACAAGCAGTAATTATTAATACTTAGATTTTAGTTTCAAAGGAGGTTTCCAGTAAAAGATCCCATGAATGTTTACTTTGCCTTATGCTTAACATATTTTATCAATGTTTTGGACCAAAAGATAGATGTAAAAATAATAAAATTTTCAAATCATGCCAACTTAATATAGATAATGCACTGGATGAGAAAATCCAGGTTTGAAAATTATCTTGATAGGTTAAAATATTGAGTGAATCCAATAAGATGAAATTCTAATAGGATTAAATGCAGATTTTTTTTTTTTAAATTTCTGGCTCAAAAAATCAGCTTAATTTGTAGGGGGACAAACGGCTAGAAAGCATTTTGTCCAAAAAGATCTAGGGATCTTGGTCTCCAGTTACAAGCTCACTATGGTAACAGTCTGTTCTGGCAGCCAAGATAACAAATGGAATCTGGCTCTACATTCAGAAAAACATGGAATCTGGGAATAAAGGTCCTATTATCTTCTGAGCACTCCATTTTAGAAAGGACTTTAATAAGCTGAAAAGCATTCACAAGAGGACAAATAAGACAATGAAGAACCTTGACTTGATGTCACATGAGGTGACAAAGCAAAGTTTGATTAAGAACTTGCCAGTTACATTATAGAGTGTGTCTTTTTTTAGGTATGCCTTAGACTAGATAGTCTCTTAAAACCTTTCCAACTCTGAAATTCTTTGATCATTTAGATAATTAAAGTGAAAAGTCTTATATACAAATAACAAAAATTCTTTAGATAAATATTGCAATGGTAACAGGTGATTTGGCAACATAGATTTGATCTGTTATCCATTATTTCTTAAATCCTTCTCCAGCGTACCAGCAATGTCCGTTCTACATTTTTCAAAGACTGTTTATATGAAGTATTTGATGACTTGGAGTCAAAAATGGAAGATTCAGGAAAACAACTGCTGCAGTCAGTCCTCCACCTGATGGAGAATGGAGCCTTGGTATTAACCACAAACTTTGATAATCTCCTAGAACTCTATGCTGCAGACCAAGGAAAACAACTTGAATCTCTTGACCTTACTGATGAGAAAAAGGTAAAGAATAAAAAATAAAGTACTATTACATGGGGCAAATGATTATTTCTTTTTAAAAAAAAAAATTAGTATTTTATTTTCTCCAGTTACATGTAAAAACAATTTTTAGCATTTGGTTTTTAAAACTCTTGAGTTCCAAATTTTCCTTCTTCCTTCTCATCCCAATACATTCCAATAATTGTCATGTTGTAAAAGAAAATATAGATCAAAAAAAATCCTCAAAAGAAAAATGATATTTTAATATTCTTTATAAGTTTGTGCTATGATTCACTATGATAACTTGGTTTTTCTCAGTAGTTCAATGATCCAAGGCAGCCCCAATAAACTTGGGATGAAAAACATCCTCTGCATTCAGAGAGAGAATTATGGAGATTTGATGTAAGTCAGTACATGCTGTGTTCACTTTTTTTTCTTTCCTGTTTTTTTTTCTCTTGTGAATTTTCCTTTTTGTTCTGATTTTTCTCTCCCAACATGACTCATAAATAAGAAATAAAATGAAAGTACATATATGACACACATATACACACACAATGCTAATTTTTTTTTACATGTAACTGGGAAAAAATTTCTTTTTTTTTTTTTTAAATCATGCTTCAATCCATATTCATACACCATCAGTTCTTTCTCTGGATATGGACAGTACTCTCCACCATAAATCCTTCAGAACTGTCTTGGACCATTGCATTGCTGAAATTAGCCTAGTCATTCACACACATTCATCTTACGGTATTGCTGTTACTTTGTACATAGACATTTCACTTTGCTTTAGCTCATGTAAGTCTTTCCATTTTTTTTGAGAGCATTCTTCTCATC
Organism: Sminthopsis crassicaudata; assembly: GCF_048593235.1. Lineage (NCBI taxonomy): Eukaryota > Metazoa > Chordata > Mammalia > Dasyuromorphia > Dasyuridae > Sminthopsis > Sminthopsis crassicaudata. The sequence continues at coordinate 500,664,062 of NC_133619.1, read as the reverse complement.
ATTTCTTATAGCATGATAGTATTCCATCATAATCACATATCATAATTTGTTCAACTATTTTCCAGTTGGTGGGCATCCCCTCAACTTTCACTTTGCAGTAGATTATTTCTTGATAACTGACTAGTACTACTATTTTCTCAATAATGTATTCAATTAGCGCTTCTGCAGAGATGAAGAGATAGCATCTGGACATCCCATTCTGAATATTACAATAAGTTCTTTTTAATTGAAATAGGATGTTTAATCATTCAGTATTTAAAATGTTAGGTGAGCATGACATCATATTAAAATTAGCTCCAAGTATTTAACTCCAGAAAAATACTTATCAAGTACCTATCTGTTTAGTTTACTATACTAGGATCTGCAGGTACAAAGAAATATATGAAAACTACCTTATTATTCCTCAAGACATATTATTTAATATTTATAATCATTTAACCCTCCACAAAGATGTCATATCCCATTGTGACTTATATGGAACCCTGGCTTTTCAAAGACTATGGCAATGGAGTATAATTTCTTATAAGTCCTACAAAGTAAAAAGGCTTTGAGTTTTGATCCAGCAGTCCAATGTGTTGAGCTTCAGCCCCACCAAATTTTGAAGAGGAATAACCTTTCACTAATTTGGCTGTAGAGTGAATTTTTTTTATGTCATAACTTACAAAGATAATTCACTGAATAGTTGCCTCCCCTCAGGGGAGGAAATGTTCATATTGACAAGATGGTAAATCTTTGAAAATTAAAAAAATTGAATAACAGTAAGTCAGAAAAATATAAGCATATAAAGTTGTATAAATATGCATAAATAGAAAGACAACTAAAAGAGTGACATTATAGAATCTTAGAGTTGAAAGGGACTTTGAAGTCTTAATACATACTTAGTTAGAAATGCTTTCTATAACATATCCAACAGGGGGTCATCTAGCCTTTAAATTATCACGTGAATCACATGTCATAAGGTAGAATTCATAATAATATTCTGGGTAACACCCAAAAAGCTTTCTAAATATAATCTCCTACCTTCTGGTAGGATAACACCTAAATTAGCCTCTAGAATTTAATTACTAAGACAGGGTATGGAACCATGGTTTTTTTATGAAGTTTTGAAAATAAGAGTATTATCATAGATATTTTTGTGAACTCAGAAAGCTTAATTGGATGAGTTTCTGAGAACCTATTCATCCCACTATGCACTTTTATTACTTTACTTCCTTATTTTGCTTTCCTAAGGAACCTGTCAGTAACCATTTATTAAATGCTTATTATGTACCCTATATTTTGTTAAGTGATAGCAATACAAATCTAATTTAGTAATTACACTAATATGTCAAAATTAGGGAGGGGATTGAAAAGTCTCTTCAATGACCTTGCTCCATCAGTTATTTCCTTTTTCTGTTATCTTATGTTATCAAAAATAAAATTTTATACCTTCAAATATAAACAAAACGAAGCCCCAAAGCCATCATTTCCTTGACTCATATATGTATATCTCAGTACCTCTTTTTATTAGATGAAACTGAAAAAGGAAAAGGTTTAGAAAGAGAATAGAACAGCTATTGATTTAATTGTCCCTAATCCTCACCCCAACCCCAACTCCACCCAAAAAACAATTTCAGTCTTCCCCTGTCAACTGGTATCTTCTCATTTGTCTGCAGACTATTGATATAATCACTGGAGGGCTTTTATGGCAGCTAAAAACAAAGAAGACAAATTAAGAATGGCTTTTGCTGATTATATACTATAGTTGTAACTATAGATATAACATCATTTTGTAGTTCATTGATGTAGTCAATGAATTTTTTAAAAAAGAAAAGCTACGTTGAAGAAGTACTGATGCCAGAGATCTTGAAAAGTGAGATGGATTGAGATTCTAAAGAGGCAAAGAGAGTTCGTGGATTGGGGTTGAGGGGAGAGAATCCCAATACAAAAGAACAATGGCAAGACATAGCATATTTAGTTTTGGGAATAGCTAATATTCCAGTTTGGAAAATAAATTATGTTAAAGGGATTAATTTATAATAAAGATAAAAGAGTGAATTAGACATTTTAAACAGCTTTAAATTACAGACTGAAGAGTTTGTACTTTTATCAAAAGGTACTAGGGAGACACTGAATAATATTTAGCAAGCAAGTGACATGAGGTGTCAGTCAGGCCTTAAGGAGATTATTTTGCCAGCCGTATGGAAGGTAGATTAGAGAGCAGAGAGACTAAAAATAGAGAGACAAATTAGGAACCTATTAGAATAGTTGTAGCGAGAATCATTAAGGGCTCAAGATGGGTTAGCAGCAGCTAGGTGACAAGAATGGGACAGAGTAGAAGAGAGATCGTGGAAGCAGAACTGACAAGACTTAACATCTGATTGGATATGGAGAACAAAAGAAGATAAATCAAAGATGATGCCAAGGTCACACACTTGGGTGACTAGGAAGCATTATATTGGTGTGTTTAATAGATAACATGAAGTTTAGAGGAAAAGATGATTAATCACATTTGGACATGATGAGTTTGAAATGCTTACCAAATCTCCCAAGTAGAGATAAGCCAGCAGATAGGAACGTGAGACTGGTTTAAAAGAGAAAAATTAATATTGAATGAGCAGAGAGATAGATTTGGGAGTTTAGACATATATCATTGAATCCATTTGAATTAATAAGAACAAGGAAAAGAGTGTAAGAGAATACACATGGGGGCAACCATATTTAAAGAGAATAATTATTACTATTAAGTATTAAAGAGAATAAATTGATAATCCAGTCAAAGAAATTTAGGAAAAGAATCAGAAAAGGAAATTACTGGAATCCAAGGAAAGAGGAGATGGAAAACAGTGTCAGAAGTTACAAAGTAGTCAAGGATAATGAGGACTGAAGGGAAGCCATTAGATTTATCATCCAAGAGACGAGAGAGCAGATTCCTGTGTTGTGTGAAAAATATTAAAGGTACTCAGAAAGTAGAGACATAATTAAAAGTGTCTTGCTAGAAATTTGGCAATAGAAAAATAGTGAAATCACTGGAGGGGACTTCAGAGTCAAGTGAAAATTTTTTGCATTTAGGGAACACATCAATAGATGTGGATAGGGTAAGATTTGTTATTTGTATGGGGGTTGAGGGAAAGAAAAATGAAGACTAGCTGTCAGAGGAAACAAGAAGTGTTAGCTTTGGCAAGAAGAATCACCTTTTCTTCAAAGATGAGTAAAAGAGGAAAATACATGAGTAAAAGAGAATATTACTTCATTATAGAGGGCCTCAGTTTTTCTCTAAGAAGCAAGATAATTTTAGCCATCATTGCTATATCAATTGGTTTTATTTAACTGTTTTTATTTTTTATTTTTTTTACAAAAGAGAATTTTGTTTGAGAGAGACATATTTTGGAGTAGCAAATGTGTAATAAAATATATATGTGTGTGTATATATATATATTTTTTTTAATTTTTAATAAAATAGGAGGCATTGCCATCTGCTAATTAACAGGGATTCAAGGTGGCTTTAGGAGTTCAAGAAGAGAGGAGACATTTACTGCAACTAACATAATAGAGAATCAAACAAAAAAGAATAAAAACATTTCTATGAACTTGTGAGGACCCTATTGAAATTAGCTAATGTGAATTTGTAGTTGATCCTTAGTTCAATACTGTTAAATATAATTTCTTTCAGTATCATTCAGCAACAAAAGAGTAGGAAAAATTTGGATAGTGAGGAAGCAGAGAAGCAGGGATTGAGGTAGTGAAGGCTAATAGAGAACTTGACCTTTTTTTGGGGGGGGGGGAATGTTGAAAAGATTTTAACACTAATTTTATCTTAGGTCTTGGGCAAATCACTTAAATCCCATATTAACTCTTTGCTTAATTGCATAATAAACACATGTGAAAATATTTTAAGGTCTGAAAGAAAAGAACCCTGAAGGCATGAGATCATAGACCTAGAAAGGAAAGGGACTTAGGAAATTATTTTGTTCAGCTCCTTTATTTTACAGATATTGAAACTTTGTCCCAAAGGTTGTGACTTGCCCCAAATAACTATGCAGTAAATGTTAGGACTGGAATTTGGATACAGATTTTATGACTCCACTGCTGCACTGTCAGTGACCATTGCTATTAATGCAAATTTTTTCTTCTAGCCCAATTATGCGATTTATCTATAGTAGTCCTCAAAAGAAATCACACAATCTCTATCTAAATATTTCCATTTAAAAGGAACTCAGTATCTTAGTACTTTAATACCCGTTCTTCCATTCCATTTTTGGATGACTTTAATTGTTCTTATATTGGCTGAAATTTATCTTCTTATAAATTCCATATAATACTTTTTGACCCAGATAATAATAAGTCTAATCCTTTTTCCATATGACTATCCCCCAAATATTTGGAGATATTTCGTCTCCTTTAACCTTCTCTTGTGTGAGTTAAATATGCAGTTCTTTCAACTTACCTTTATATGATATTTTGTGTACTCACTCCCCCAAACTCTGCCACCCTGGTAACCCTCCTCTAGATATGTTCTTTTTATGTCTCTGCTAAGACAGGCTACACATAATTGGACCCACTGTGCCTCTTATGGTCCAGACAGATTAGGCAATTGTAATCACTACCTTCATCCTGGCCCCTATTCGAAGAATGAGGTTATTCTTTTGATTATTGGCACATTATGTTACTAACTCATCTTGAGCTTTTAGTCAGCTAGATTCACTAAGTCTTTTTCCACATTAACTGCTTTCTGTCCATATTTCCTATATATTTTACTAATGCAATTGATTTCTTAAAAACTTAGGTAAGCATTTTAAATATAAATATAAATGGTTCCTATATTTGCTTGTGACATCTGCAATATTCCTGAAAACAATGCTGTAAAAGTTCAGTTTGTTTTGAATTAGTTTAGATAAGTACTTATTTGAAATTAAAACCTTGAAAGGTGTAACTTATTCTTAGGGCTAAGATCATAAGAATTTTTTTTAGATCCATAGATAACCTTCAAGATTATCTTGTCCAGAGATGTCAAACATGCAGGCCATATGCAGCCCACAACACTCCACAGTGCAGCCCAAACAAGATGAAAATATAGTTCCTATCTGATTTTAATGTGTTAAGGTATTTATATGTACATATATTCATATGTGGTTTTCTACATCAATATGTGGCCCATAGGAACCCATATGTATCTTTATGAATCCCCATTTCCATTTCATTTTGACACCAGTATTTTGATCCAACCTTATCATTTTACAGATTGGTAAGCTGAGACTCAAGGGAGTGAAATGACTTGACCAATCATACACTTAGTAAGTGGCAAAACCCAGATTTAAACCTAGGTCTCTTGTCTCCACATTCATTATTCCATATATCAGATTTATTGGAATATAGACAAACAGGGAGATGTAAAACAGAAATTTCAGGGACCTACATTGTTGTCTTTAGAGATCTGGGAGAATGCCAATATGTGGAAGCTGAGCCTTAAAAAACAATCTCTCACCCATTTATGACCTCTCTACAAATGCTGGGCTTTACCCATACCTGCTAAGCTCTATTTATGTTGAATAGGTCCTGGAATGGGCTCAGGAGAAGAGAAAGCTGAGTGTGTTACACATCCATGGAGTTTATACCAACCCTAGTGGAATTGTACTTCATCCAGCTGGCTATCAGAATGTACTACGTAATACTGAAGTCATGGTGAGTGCTTAGGGTCCTGCTTAGCATGTTGGGAACTGTTTTCTGAGAAACGTCTCTGAATATGAGTCACAGGTTTTAGAAGAGGGAGTGTTATTTCCTTTGGAAATAGGAGAATGTTGGAAGGTCAAACATTCCTCTTCTGTTCTTAACAGCTGGTGGTGTCAGCCTTGTCCTGGGAAACTTAAAGCTTCTCCTGGGATACCAAATTATAAGGCTTTTCCCAGCTTCATTTTGGAGACAAATAATTTAAGATCCAAGTAGACTTTTGTACTTGATTGCCATCTACTGGTCATTTATCTGTACAAAATATATTATTAAATATTATCATCAATAGGAGCATATTCTTTGAGGAATTTTTTGGTTAATAATGATGGGATTTTATGGGGCCATCAACACATTTTTACTGTACTCTTATGGAGATTATTGGAAGACTTTTTACCCCACATTTGGGAAATGACTTAACAGAAATAGGGAGTGTACTCTCTAGATTTAGTTTTTCTTCCACCTGAAACTAACCTTTTCTGATATAAGACTTATAAACTTGACCCCATTAGCCATTTTCTGGATTCATGATCAGCTCTATTCTCTAACTTAAGTCATGGACATTAGATACATAAGAAATAATAGTGTGTATTCTCCAACCTTAAGACTGGAATTAAGTGACTCTAGGATTGGAAAGATTTAAAATTATAACATGTTTGTTTTTCTTGTATTTATTAAAATCAAATTTTCCAAAAGGTAGTATTTGTATGCTCTTCCTAGATAAGTCTTTAATTCTGTTACTGGTTCTGTCATAATTTGTGGAGAATGACTAGTGGGAAATTAGAGTTATTTCTCCTTTTCCGTATCTCATTTTCTTTTTATGTATATTGACTGAGGATTTTTTTTTATTATTTATTTAGTAGCTTTGGGAAGGAGTGGGGTAAGATTTTCTTTTAGCCAATTAGGAGCAAGTAAGCCTAATGACATAATTTTTTAATTATCATTTCAGAATGAATGGGGAGTTTGTAAGTCAAAAAAAGGTTAGAAATCATCAAGAAAATTTGAATTGGAATGCAGACTTCTTAAAAAGACTAACAAGTTCAGAGTTTCATATGTATTTCTGTATATATCTGAATGTATGTCAGATAAATTCGTAAGAAAAATAACAACTTATCACATCTGCTCGTGATTTCTCTTCTCTAGACTAAATATCTCCAGTTTATCAGTGTTCTTCTCATAATATAACATCAAAAACTGAACACAAGATGTAAGGTATAATTTAAAGCAGAAGAAAACAGGGCTTTTAACTCCTAGCATACCATTCTATTAATGTAGCTCAGGTTACAATAGGTTTTTGAGTTGACATATCATATTGTTGATTTCATTGAACATATGGTCCACTGAAATTTTTGAGATCTTTTTTTTTTTTTTTTAAATATAGCAACTGGTGTCTATAATTTTCCCATCTTACCAGCATCAAATGAGATAACTTCTATGAAGCACTTTGCACATTTCAAGGCATAATATAGTTATTTTTAAAATTCACTGATATTCGTAGAGTGGTCACATCTATGATGGTCTGGAGACTTGAATTTTTCAAAAATAGGTAATACTTTCTTACTTTCCCTTAACTCAGCTCCAATACTGTTTCCCATCAATACTAATTGTATTCTGTATTTTCCTGACCAAAGATTTTTAGCAGAGAAAACAGATGCAAAAAATAGTTGATTAGCCCCTCCTTTGTTATCGTTCAGTATCATTCCATGTGTCATGATCAGCAATCATATCCTCCCATTCAACTTTCAAAAACAAATTGTTGTCTTTAGTTGTCCTTACTAGTCTCAGTTTATTATGCAATTCAGCATTCCTGAAACTATTTTTTCAGCTTAATGCCATACTTTACCATTTGTCCTCTATTATCTGCCCTTGATTCCATCTTTTATACATTTTTTTAAAATTATAAATTATTTGAGAAGTTCCTAGCACTTTTTTATTATTGTCTTTGTATACAACTCCTTTCTTTCTTATTAAAATTGTTTTTTTGTCTTCAGAATTTCATTTCTGAACTGATTTCCCCTTTAGAATTCCATGAGCCTATCCTGTCTCTGAACGTTCAGAATCTATTTTCCTAAAATCCAGAATACATGTCAAACTCTGTATGTCCACTTCTCTTCTATTACAAAGGCTGGACAGATAGTCACTTCCTTCCAAATTCCCTTCTGTCACATTCATACTAACAACCAGCTTATTTCTTCAGTGTAGGTGAGGGTCAATTACAAAATAGATTTTATTTCTTTTGAATCATGTAATCAAAATCTGAAAATTTTAAAGTAAATCAAGATATTATTAGCTGCTTTGAAGGATTTGGCAGGTATTTAGTTAATTGTGAAGTGTTCATGACTACTATTGCATGCCGTCCATGACAGTGATCTCTTTTCTAAATTACTTATCTGTACCCTTTTTCCTCCCAAGTAGTTCTGGATCTAATTTGATCCCACTGACCTTCTCCTAAATGTTCTTTGCCCATGTTCTCTTCCTTCTGATTCCTGGATTTTCCTCACATGAGAAAGTTTTCTTAATTTACATTGCTACTCAATCCCCACTCCCTTTTACCTATTCTATTCATTTTGAATAAGATATGCACTTCCAGGACTACAATCTAGATTTGGTTCTTATTCTACCAAATCTGAATCTCCTATTTGAGTCAAATTTTTCATCTTTGAATTAGCTCTCTAGTTCCCCCTGCTAGACATCCCTATTTTATATATTTGTATATAGTACTTTTCACACCACAATTATATTACTGGCTCCTTTCTTAGGTATTTTTTGCCTATATTTAGTGCTATTCATCTTCTTATAGCTTCTCTGTGATTCAGCTTGTTATTTATAAGTAACCCATTTTCTTCTCTTTTCTATTCCAGTTTATAGCCATTTTGAATCAGGTTCACTATACTCATGGCAAATACATTCTTACCAGTACTTGTTAGGTGTATTCTGACCCTGACCAGGAGTACAGTATTTGAAAAATCCTTATCTTATTCTCAGATACTATCTTCTTAACCAGCTGTTTAGTTTCCCAAAATATCTAATTTACCTTTTTAATGCATTTATTATTTGAGGATCTCTGTGTTCACAGCCCTAGAATATAAAGTAAAAGAAACCTAGTGCTAGACAAACCCTAGAAAGATAGGGGAAAGTCAGTTGGGAAAAAAGCCTTATACTAACAAAAAAAAAAAAAAAAAAAAAATCTGAATAACCAGGAGGTAAAGATCTTTTCACAGAAAACCAATCATTCTCTTTAGTTTTATGAGGTTTTATGTCTGGTCTTATTTAATAAACTATGTTTTTTCATCAGTCTGAATACATGGGTCACAGGTTGTTTTTAGTATGAGATGTTTTCTCAGCTATCATCAGACACTCATTGATATATCTGTCTTTCTTCTAGAGAGAAATTCAGAAACTCTATGAAAACAAGTCATTCCTTTTCTTGGGTTGTGGCTGGACTGTAGATGACACCACCTTCCAGGCCCTTTTCTTAGAGGCTGTCAAGCACAAATCTGACCTAGAACATTTCATGCTGGTTCGGAGGGGAGATGTAGATGAGTTCAAAAAACTTCGGGAAAACATGCTAGACAAAGGGATCAAGGTGATCTCCTATGGAAATGAATATGCTGATCTTCCTGAATATTTCAAGCGTTTAACCTGTGAGATCTCAACCAGGGGCAGAACAGGTAAGAAGCATTTAAGACTGAGGACTCAGACAGTGGAACTGGACAGGATCCCACAAGCTTTTAAATTAGGATTACTGCAGTATGTAGAGACTGTGGTAATATAGCCAAACTTCCAGGTTGTTGGAGCTACCCTCAATATGAGATTAAAATGTCCCTTTGGATATATTGTTATTTTGAAAGAATCAATAATGGCTAATATGTATGGTTTTTGTTGTCATGAGACATTTTTAATCCAAGGTCCAGAATCCAGAGAATAGAAACTTTGGAATGTTTTAAAATTGAGTTAGGGATAAGATGTTCACATACAGATGCAACTCATTTGAGAGGTTTGAAAAATGCAAGAGGATCTTGATTTTTACAATAAGCATGCGTCTAAAAAGCTGTGTATAAATTGAGTGCTTGTAAATCAAATCATTTAAAATGTCCTGGTGTAATTGGCAAGAGTTTTTAGTAGTAAGAATTTTTTTGACTAATCTTTATGAAAAATCTAGATTTTTACAAATCAGATTATTTAAAGTACAGGGTAATCTTACACTGAGAAAGGATGATCCATGAATTTTGTTATCATAACTGTGCTTTGGTATAAAGTGATGAAGTACAACACTTTTCAAGAAATACACCTATAACTGACTTATAAAGTTATTGGTGTAGTGGCTAGAGTAGTAGGCCTGGAGTCAGAAAAACCTAAATTCAAATATAACTTCAAACAATTACTAGTTATTGGACAAGTCACTTAATCTTTCTCATTTGTAAAGTGGGAATGATAAAAGCACTTGCTTCTCAGAGTTGTGAGGATCAAATGAAATAATATTGTAAAATATTTAATACAGTCCCTTGCATGTAGTAGATGCTTTAAAAAGCTTGTTTCCTTCTTTGTACCTATAAGATATTACAAAAAACTTACCGACACATTGAAGGACTAGATCTAGTGAGACAGGCTGTTATAGTGGAATGAGCTCTGGATTGGGAATCAGGAGACCTGATGTATTGACTAGAAAAGCCTGTGAAAATAGGCAAAGTCACTTCATTTTTCTAGGGCTCACATTTCTTTATCTTTAAAAAGAGAAAACTAAAGTAGATAGTCTCTCAGGTGCTTTGAATTCTGTATGGTTTTAGCTTAAATAAAATCAAGCTTTTAATTTTACATTACGCACTGTTGCTTCTCAAATTTTTCCCATAGTTTAAACTATCTTAACCAAAAAGTGGTTGGAGTTGGAAGGAATGTAAGGGATTATGTAGTCCAACTTGTACCAAAGTAGAAACTCATCTGCAAAATCTCCACAGATAGCCATCCAAGACTTCCATTGATAAGAGTATTCAGTATCACTATTTCCCAAATTACAGCCTATACTTCTTTGAGGTAGCATGCATTATTAGGAAATACTATACAGAACCAAAATCTGCCCCTTTGAAACTTCCACATATTAATTGCTTCTTTCTAACCATGTACTCTACCAAAGCAAAACTTTTCCTCTTGATCCCTCTTTCTAATAACAGGCTTTCACATATTTGAATGCAGTATCATGGCACCCTAGGTTTTTTCTTCTCTAGGCTTAACATTCCCCAATTCCTTTAGCAGATTGTCCTCCTGGATATGTTGCAGTTGATCAAAATTCTCCCTAAAATGTGACACTTAGATACAGGAGGAAATCTAAGCAATATACAAACAAAAGGTATCAATTAAAATCTATTTTTAAGTAATTAGATATAATTACAAATTTAGGAAAGGTTTTTTTAATGTGATAAACTGAAACCACTATTTTTTTTTAATTATTTTACTTTTTTTTCTAGTTTATTTCTTTTTTTTTTAATTTTATAATTATAACTTTTTTTTGACAGTACATATGCATAGGTAATTTTTTTTACAACATTATCCCTTGTATTCCCTTCTGTTCCAAATTTTTCCCCTCCTTCCCTCCATCCCCTCCCCTAGATGGCAGGCATTCCCATAACATATTAAATATCTTATAGTATATCCTAGGTACAATATATATGTGCAGAACCAAATGTTGTTGTTGTTGTTGTTGTTATTGCAAAGGAAGAATTATATTCGGAAGGTAAAAATAATCTGGGAAGAAAAACAAACAAAAAAAAATGCTCACAGTTTATACTCATTTCCCAGTGTTCCTTTTCTGGGTGTAGCTGACTCTGTCCATCATTGATCAATTGAAATTGGATTAGCTCTTCTCTATGTTGAAGATATCCACTTCCGTCAGAATACATCCTCATACAGTATCATTGTTGAAGTGTATAATGATCTCCTGGTTCTGCTCGTTTCACTGAGCATCAGTTGATGTAAGTCTCTCCAAGCCTCTCTGTATTCATCCTGTTGGTCATTTCTTACAGAACAATAATATTCCATAACATTCATATACCATAACTTATCAACCATTCTCCAATTGATGGACATCCATTCATTTTCCAGTTTCTAGCCACCACAAAAAGGGCTACCACAAACATTTTGGCACATACAGGTTCCTTTCCCTTCTTTAGTATTTCCTTGGAATATAAGCCCAGTAGTAGCACTGCTGGGTCAAAAGGTATGCACAGTTTGATAACTTTTTGGGCATAATTCCAGATTGCTCTCCAGAATGGTTGGATTCTTTCACAACTCCACCAACAATGTATCAGTGTCCCAGTTTGTCCACATCCCCTCCAACATTCATTATTATTTGTTCCTCTCATCTTAGCCAATCTGACAGTATGTAGTGGTATCTCAGAGTTGTCTTAATTTGCATTTCTCTGATCAGTAGTGATTTGGAACATTCTTTCATATAAGTGGAAATAGTTTTAATTTCATCATCTGAAAATTGTTCATATCCTTTGACCATTTATCAATTGGAGAATGGCTTGATGAAACCACTATTTCTAATGTGTGGTTTGACAAGGACAAAGTATATTCATCTCTTTCATTTTTGACTTTGCTTCTATTAAGCAAATTCATTTCATTTCCATTTATTTCATTGATTTATTTCAATTGAACAAGCATTTTTTTTAATGCATCAACTTGCTTACCACTAAAGTCACTAATACACTTAATAAAACAGTCCCTATCAACAGAGAGCTTATAGTTTACTGAGGTTCATATACATAAATAAGAAAATACAAGATAATAGGTGGAAAGAGAACACAAAGACCTGAGGGTATTTTTCTGGGTATCTTAGTTAAATGTTGAATGTAAAGACTTGAGAGAATTCTTAAATGATATGGACACAAAATAAAGCTAAAAAGGTAGCTAACAGCCAGCTAGACCATCCATGTCTGAGAAATCTGGTGAATGATATGGTCAGACCTATGCCTTAAGAAAATTATGTTATCATCCAAATGAAGGCTGGATTAGAGAAAGGAGAACCTGGAAGAGCAACAATTTAAGAGGCTATTACAATATCCCAGATAAGAGGTAATATTCTCTTTGAGAATGTATGATGATCTAGCAAAGAAGACAAAGTCATAGAAGAAAGAGAAGAGTACCAGAAGCCAGTAGTCACTGACTTTCAGGGAGAATAGTTTCAATTGCATAATAGGATTGGAAACCATATTTTAAGTAAATGAGAAATTAATTGAATGAGAGAAAGAAGCATCAAGATGACTTGCTAGGAGTTTAGTTGTGAAAGTGAGAAGATATGTAGAATGATAGCCTTATCATCCTCAAATTAAATGAAGGTAGGTTTCTCTGTCTTTGGTTTTTTTTGTTGTTGCTTTTTTTAAGGATGAGGAAGACATATTTGTAGGCCTGGAAAAGAAGCAGTAGATGAGATAAGATTGAAAATGAGAGAGAAGACACTGAGGTACTGTGGAAAGAATATTGATTTTTAAGTCAATGGACCCTGGTCATTCAGTCACACAGGCCTAAACCCCTACTACATGCTTAATTATTGTGCTGAGTGCTGGAAATTTTTAAAAAATAGTTCATATTCTCAAGGAACTTAGTCTAATGTTGAAAATAACTTCATAAATAATTATGTACAGATATAGGGGATGGCCAGCAATGGAGAGTCTTGTGCAAAGAATGAAAGGAGGGGCAGTATCATTGGATTATAGAGTGAGTGGAATTTCAGTTATAAATTTGGAAGTAGAAAGTAAATAGTAAATTAAATATGAAAAAAAATTTAATGGGGTACAGTGGAAAGAACTATGGATTTGGAGTTAGTAGAACTAGGTTCACTTTTGTCATTAGTGTGACCTTGAGCAAAACATAACCTCTCTGGGATTTAATTTCCTTATCTCTAAAATTATGAGAGGTGGACCATGTAAGGTTCCAAGGTTTCTTCCAACTCTAAACCTGCAATTATGTAAACAAAGGGACTAATTCCTCAAAAAGATAGGATCATATGTACAAAATAGGGGATGACATTGGCAAATGTCACCTGTTCCTTGGTAACTACAGCAAAGGAAAGAATGAGGGTCCAGAGAGGGAAAGTTTTCAGGTATAGATTTAGGAGAAGCCTATATTTTTCATAATGATTAAGTTAAGCATGATTTGTGCTGAGAGGAAAATAGATAGGGATGATAGAAATGAAGATCAAAGAAGATTTGGAATAGCTGCTGCAAGAAATGTTAGTTTTCTTTTTTCTTTTTTTTGGGGGGGGAGTGGGGGCTGCTTTACCCATGTTGAGCTTGTAGTCATCTAAAATTCTTAAGTGCTTTTCACAGGAACTTCATTCTAACTAATATCTCTTATTCTATATTTGTAAAGTTGATGGGTTTTTTTAACTACTAGGCTCTGTACTAGGTGCTAGGAATACAGAGACAAAATGAAACATACTCACAAGGAGCTTATATTTCATAGGAAACAAATATTGTATATATGAAAAAATACAGAAAGGTAGAGTCAAGATGGCACAGTAGCAAGAAAAAATATAGCAAGCTCCCCCAAAATGACTTCATACATTTACAAGATACACTAGACTGAATGAAATTGGGAAATTAAAGAAAAAAATAACAGCCAGTTTTCCAACACAGGTTGGAATGAGGAGATAGACCTAGAAGTCTATTAACACTGGGGAAAGGGTTTGGACAGGAACAGAGCATTCTAGTGCCTAGAGACTGTACCCAAACACAGCAACTCATGCAAGGAGGGGGAACTGTTCCTATTTGACAACTGCCAGTCATTATTACCCAGTTCTTGCTCATAGATGCAGGGTACAGACTGAGGAAGAGATCTGCACCCAAGAGTGCATTTCCAGGATTAGGAGTAACTGAATTTTTTTTTTTTTTTTAAATCACCAGCACTTAGCACAATAATTAAGCATGTAGTAGAGGCTTAATAAATGCCTGTATGACTGAATGACCAGGGTCCACTGACTTTAAAGCCAATATTCTTTCTATAGTACCTCAGTGTCTTCTCTCTCATTTTCAATCTTTCCTCATCTACTGTTTCTTTTCCAGGCCTCTAAATATGGCTTCCTCATTCTTGAAAAAAACAACAAAAACCAAAGACAGAGAAACCCACCTTTATTTAATTTGAGGATGATAAGGCTATCATTCTATGATATCTTCTCACTTTCACAGCTAAACTCCTAGCACAAACCCTGAAAAAGAGAATGACTTCAAAACATCTGCATGCCTTAAGAGAAAAACATTATTTGTGCACCAATTCAAATAGAATTCCTGGAAGAGAAAAAGTATTTTCAAAATTAAAAAAAATAATAAAAAACTTATTTTATAAATGAAATTAGCTAGAGGAAGAAAATTAAAAAAGGAATTCTTTATTGAGTAGACAGTTGGGAAGAATGAAGTTTGGCATAAGAGGTACAAATCTCTGAAAATTGGAATGAACCAAATAAAGATAATGACTTCTTGTGGCAATAAGAAATATTAAAACTAAATCGAAAGACTGAAAAGTAGGAAAAAATATTAGAAATTTCATAGAAAAAAATATTGATCTGGAAAACAGATAAAACAGAAAATAATTTCAAGAATTGTTAGATTGCCTGAAAGCCATGACCCCCCCCAAAAAAAAAAAGAGCTTAAACATCCTTTTTAAAAGGATCATAAGATAAAACTTTTCAAGTCTCTTGCAATCAGAGGTCAGTGTGTAGGTATAAGTTGACATAAAAGTCAATCTTTTAAAAAAAAATGAGGGGTGAAGAAAAGGATTCTATTGGGAGAATAGTAAAGGGAAGGCAGCATAGTATAAATCATATTACATGAAGAGGCATGAAAGAAAGAAAGGAGAGCAGGGTTTGCATTGCTTGAATCTTATTCTCATCAGATTTGGCTCAAAGGGAACATACACACTTAGTTGGGTATAGGAAATTATCTTACCCTATAGGGAAGTAGAAGGGATAAAGGAAAAGAAAAAGGTTAGAAGCTGATAGAAGGAATGGCAGAAGTAGGAGGGAAAGGAGTAAAAAAGGGTGATTGATAATTGAGGAAGGTGGGGGATCAGAAGACTATATTTTGATTTAGCAACAATGGGCAGGAGATATCACCATGTTTGGTACAAAAAGACCTACCCAAATTGACTACTCAGAGATCACTCATAGAAAGCAGAATTATTTATTAGAATCTCGAGAAGCAGACCCCATCCTAGTCTGTGAGCCAAATTCACAGCAGAAGAGAGCCACTCCCTTGAAAATGTTCACAGCTTTATATATTTCAAAGAACCTCCAAAATTCCACCCTCTATATGTTGTTGATTGGTCATATGAGTCTGTATTGCCCTATTTGGTCAGTGGAATGCAGCTGACAAGGTGATATACAGCCTCTTCAGTCAGGTATATGTTTTTAATCCCTTCTTTGGAAAATAGAATGTAGCCTAAGCCTTCTCTAAATCACGTGACTGGAGCCTATAGGCCTGATCTACTTTAGCTAACAGTCTTTGATCAATATGTGCTTAATCTGTAAGTTTTTCACCTTTCCACACAGCCATGTTTTAGTTTGGTTTTTATAAGGTTTCCAGATTTGTTGCCTATATGTTTCCATTCAATATTTATGCTTTGAGGTAGAGAAACAGTCATGGAGTGGATATGTGGGATCTGGACTCAAGTCTAGACTCTGATAACTATGTGATCAAAGGTGAGTCACTAAACCTCTTTCAGCCGCAAGTTTTCTCCTCTACAAAATGGACATTATCAATACATGCATATTTCCCATACATGTCTTTTGTAAAATTAAGACTTCATAAACCTAAAGCCTTATATTAATGCCCAGGCAATTCTCTAAGACAGTAGATTCAGTCTGGATTGGTAAAAGTACTATACCAGGAGTGACCAATAAAAAAGTACCCATCTCAGGAGGCTTTTGTGAGGCTCAAAGTGATGTGGGTTAAGATTCTAATTCCCAGCCTCATGAATCCCAATGGGAGATATCCAGGCTTTCCCAGCCCCTACCGGATCTGAGCTAACTTGGGCTGTCCCAGTCCCCACTCTAATGATCTGCTCAGGTTTCCCCAACCCCCACCCCCAGCACAAACAGTTCCTTATCTAAAAAAACCCACTGAATTCTATTCAAATTTTAACCCTGGCTGAAACCAGCCAAGAGCCTATCTGGGACTCCACGCACGGGCCCCTTTCAAGATTACCAAAAGCCTCCCATTATAAAAAGAGGGAAACTGGAGCCCACTCTTAGCAGGAACCCCAAACATGGCATCCTTATGCCGGCCATGTCAAGGGTTCCTGTCCGCCCAGTGCCAGCCCTGGCCCTAGTGTCTTTCTACCTTTTACCTTATTTCCAAACCCTAAAATAAACTTATTTTGTTAATCTAGGTTTTTGGGTCTGTAAATTCCTTTACAGAGAACTTCTGTGCCACTACTAGACCTCATTTAACTCTGTATCCCTGCACTGAATCCAAAGGGGTTGCAGGAGAGCTCTATTTGACTCCCTGTACCCCGAACCTGCCACTAGACCTTAACCCTAATTTCATTCAGGTACCCCTTACCTAATTCTCATCAAAAAGAACATTTCTAATTTTAATGTGCTATATGAAATCAGGTTTATGGATAGGTTTTTCTTTTAAAAATTTGGGCCACAGCTTTTCTCTGCAAGAGTACCCATATCTATTCAACAGACATACTAATCAGCAGTCAGAGAGGAGGGCCCTTGAAAAATTCCTATATTCCTTACTCTTTAGCACATTAATAAAGATCAAATTAGCTAATTATGGAAGGCAGGCTGAGCCTAGTTATAGGAGAGGAGGCTTATGAAACAAGAAGACATTGTAAGAGAAAGGCTTAGCAGCTTGAAAATGGTAGAGGTGTGAGGATTGCCACATGCAAAGTAGAAAAATACTGTCTTCCTTTTTGGTCATCAACTCTTTAATTTCTATGTATTCTTTAATACTAAATACTAATACATTTCCTCCAGAAAGCCTTTATTGATCTTCCTATTAGTAACACCACTTTCCCAACAAACCTTTTATACCCTTGTTTTGTAAATTTCAATCTGTCAACCTTTAAGTGCCTATTTTGTCCCAGACACTCTGCTAGGCACTAGAAATTTAATATAAAGAATGAAACATTCAAAAGAATTTACATTATGATAAAGGAAACAAGTACATATGTAAATTATGCAGTCTTTTGGTCATGTCAGACTCTGTAGCCCCATTTGAGGTTTTCTTCGCAAAGATACTGAGGTGATTTGCCATTTACTTTTCCAGATCATTTTACAGATGAGGAAATGATGAAAATGGTTGATTGGTTGGTTGGTTGTTCTTCATTATCAAAGAGGACCAAAATGACATCACTATATTTAGAGTTCAATTAGTGTGACTGTGACCGATCAGATGAATACAAGTTTTGCCACAGGTCAGACACAAAATAATCCATATGAACATTTGGGATAGCTTCTAATTTTGTGCATCTCATGTTTCTTTGGGTCTAATTCAGTTGTTTTGCTCATAGAGCACAGCACCTTCTCTGATAAGGGCATATCATGCTGGATGGTCCTGTGCCAGTGTCTCATGTCATATAGTTGATTCTAAAGATTTTTTAAGAGATACCTTGAGAATGTCCTTGTATCACTTTTTCTGACCACCTTGTGAGTGCTTGCCCTGTGTGTGAATACTCCATAAAATAATTTTTTTTTTTTTTTTTTTTTTTTGTAATCCTACATTTGGAATTCAAACAATGTGACCAGAGATGGGCTCAATACTTCCATAGTGTTCTCAACAGACTATCATAGATCAGTGCTGAAGATGCTGATCATTTACCTCAAGTTAAAATCAATCACTCCCTAGCCAAAGTTCCAATCTAAGAATAGGTTTTGAATGCCATTAGGCTACTTTTGTGTGATAAGGCACTGGGTGCTAATTCCATTCCAGCCGACATTTACAAAATGGGAGGTCCATTGCTCATACAAAAGCTGACTGAAATTTTCCAGGTGCAAATAGTAACTTGCCAAGGGTTAATAGCTAGTAAATGTGAGGCCAGATTTGAACTCAGGAAGATGAATCTACTGCATCACCTAGCTGCCCAAACATATTAATTCTAATAAGAAAAGCATGAATATAATAAATACAAGATTGTTGAGCAGGTAGAAAGCATACCATGTGTGGGATCAGGAAAGACTTTATCTAAAAGATGTTGAAAGTGAAGAAGGAATCTATTCCAGGCTTGACTGCAGTGTACAAAAATGGTAATATCAAATAAAACTGGGATTAAGGGTTGGGCCTAGGTTATAAAGAGTTTTAAAGGATAAACAGAGTTTCTGTTTTATCCTTCAGGCAGTTGTTATAGAAGAGAAACATGGTCAGAGCTCCATTTAAGGAAAAGTATTTTGGCAGCAACACACTGTGAATTGAAGAGGAAAGAGACTTGAGGCAGGTTTAGGAGACCATTGCAATAACTTACATCTGAACTGAGGTAGTGGCCATGTGAATAGAGGGAAAGAATAAAATGCAAAAATAATGTTGGATGTTAAAACTAATTTGTTATGCGTGGTAAGGTCAAAGGCAAGGAGAGTGCCTAGGTTGCAAACCTAAGAGACTGGAATAATGGTGATGGCTTTGACAGAAATAGGGAAGATTGGAATTAATACACTTAACCAATATTGTGTACTGAAGCTTATCTCTAGTAGACTATAAACTCCATAAGGGCAAGGCAAGTTTTTTTTATAAACTGCCAGTTTCTTTCCCTCATTAATATTCTTCATGAGTCACTGTAGGTAGAAATCAGAGGACAAGCCTCTAGGAAACAGGCCAAAACTACCTTTTCTGAATCTGGAACATGTCTGGTGGTACGAAGCGTCTTGCTCTGTAAGGGCTTGCTGACTGATGGGTTGTGTCTGTGAGCAAAATTTTATTCAATTAGTTGCAATAAATAAAAATTGCTTTCTCCATTCCTTCCCCTCAAAGAAATATCAAGTCTCGAAATTAACCATCTATGTTTTACTGTGATGCTGTTAAGTGTCTGAATACACTTGGGCCATGTTCTCTTGTGAAAAATGGCCAATTACTTGAGGTTTGATTTTTTTTTTTTTTTTTTTCCTCATTTCAGAGTCCTTTAGAAATTGACTGATATGTTGAAAATTTCACAACTACTAATTTACCCTAATCTAACTATTCCAGAAAGCTGTTGCAGGGGTACAAAGTAATGTGCTGAAAAGATTGAAATTTGTTCTGAGAAAGGAATGTAAAAACAGCAAGCTATATGCCAGATTCCGATTCAGATGCTGTGCTTATTGCATTCCTTCTTAATTCAACACAAGTTAGGAAGGCTTTCCTAGGCACAGCCTTTTTGGTAGTGGAAGCAAAGGCTAGTCAAAGAATAATTTGCCATTTAGGCTAACTACATTGTTTACTACAAGTTTACTAGAGATCAATATAAATTCTTACACTTGACTTTGAAAAATTCACTTCACAAGTTCAAGATGGAGTAGTCATGACTAGACAAAATCTGGCAACATTTGGCAGATTTTAGAATATAAGGTCATTGAGTCAGTCAATGTAATGTGGCATCCATAAAGTTAATGCTATCTTAGACTTAATTAAGAGGAACATAACATCAACCAGTACTCTACATTAGCTCTACCCCACTTAGATTGTTATATTCAGCTTTGGACATCCCATTTTAGAAAGGAGATTGATCAGCCACTGAATGACTAAGAGGATAACTAGATTATTTGAATAGATGTGAGTTTATGTAATATGAGGATCAATTGATGATATTTAGCACAGAAAAGAAAAATCCAGGACATGAAAGCTGCCCTTGGAGGTATTTGACTGCATGATCCCAGAGGACAGAACTAGGAACAATAAGTAGACACTGCAAATAAAAATTTAGGCCTCCTTGATAGAAGGAAAAAACTTTCTTACTATTGGAACTATCCATTTTTCAGATATGGGTTGGACTTGATAGCTCTGTGATCCATTCCAATTCCAGAATTTTGTGATTTCTATCTAGAAGTTTCATGCACAGTATATACATAGCAAGCAAGTTTAGAGAAGAGCTACTTCAACTTTTTCCACCTATAACTCCCTTTTGTCCTAATAAATTTTTACATGACCCCAAATATATAGATATACAAGGTATATAAAATATATATAAAAATCAAACATTTTCTAATCATAAGTCATAATTTTGCAATTTCCACATTCTGGTGGAACCCAGTGGGTCAAATCCACATTTGTAGGGGCTTGATTTTTTTAGGTAGAGGTAAAGTTGGGGTAATCCGACAGTAATGAGAATTATAAATGTAGCTAAGACAGTTAATTAAGAGTGTTAGGATAAGGTTAATTATTTTTCTCTGGTTTTACCTAGAACTTAATGATTAGAAATCAGTAGTACTAATTATACTATTTTTCCTAATTTGTAACATATATGTATTTTTCTGAGGTTTCAAAAGAGAAACAGATTTAATGGGGGGGGAGACACCCAAATAGATATTTTCTTAAGTTGCTGACCCCCATGTTATAAAATCACTTTATAATCCATTGTACCTCATAAAGTCCCTTGCTTGGGTTCCATTCCAATCCCTGGTTAAATTTGCTTGCCTGAATTTTGCAAACCTGGGCACAGAAACCTGTGGGAAGAACACTAACCTTTCAGCTGCAGTGCTAGTTCTCATTTGTGGATTTGTGCTACCTTGCAAACAAATTTTATGTTTAAAAACTGGGCAGTTTGAACCTTCTTATCTTTCAAAGATAACAGATCTTTATAACAGAGATTTTATAACAAATGGAAGATAGCCATTTGCCTATTCTCCTAGATAGTATTTCTAACCTTGTGTCAATGGACTCTCTTGATGATATGTTGAAATTCTTTCTCAGAATAATTTTTTAAAATAATTTTATCCATAGACCTCTGGGAGGGTTCCTGGGTTTAAGAACCCAGGGATATAGTTGATACTTTTACTCTAGGACCCCACTATTGATTTGGGACTCCTTAATTGCTTACCACATTCTCAAATCCACTGGATGTTAATCTACATATATTACAAATTTGTTTTTCTAAAATCTTAACCGTGGCTACAACTATTAACCTGATTCCTTTGTTTGACAGGGATGGCAAGAGAAGGTCAGCTAAATGGTTCATCTGCAGCACACAATGAAATAAGAGGTACAAATTATTTTCTCTTCTGCATAGATTCTGAAGTTAGCAGACTAACACTGTGCTTCCACCTGTAAGAGGAAGTATTTTTGGGGCTTAGTAAATACTTCAAAAGGGTGACAACGCATTAAGGATCTGCCTGCTTTATTAAATTAAAATAAATTTAAAATTAAAGATCTTCATGCAGGTCACAAAGATATCTCAAAACAAACTGATAATTTTATGTCTATGTTAAAATGTTATGATTCCTCTGATATAATTTAGTTAGCTAAAATTCAAAATCTCTCCAGCTATAATGGTATACCTATCTTTTTTCAGAAGCAACATTTTAGCATTATTTACCTTCTTCTCTCTCCCCCCACAGGATGTAGTACATGAGGGGCTAAAAAAAAAAAAAAAAAAAACAACCAACACAATTAGAGCAAAAGCCACAGCTCTCAGGCCCCATCACAGACAGTGTTTAACAAGCAATCTTACAAGAATCCAACAGCTCCCAGAAAATAACAAAACGCAGAAGAGATTGAAGGTTCAGGGGAAAAACTGAAAAGGAGCCTACCTTGTTCCTTTTGTGTTTGGTTCCTGCTGGCCTTGGTTATCCTGCTGCCTGTTCCATTTCCAAGAATACCTTGAGTGACCACTGGGCCCTTCATGGGTTGGACATGCTTGTGTCCACTGAACAGATCAATGTGATACCTCTCCTGGTTGTGGTAGCATCTCTGCATGAAGGACTTTGGGATCTAGATGCCATGGAGCTACCATGGTCCCTGCTGCAGTTTTGTACTCTGTACTTTGGTTTTTTCAATTAAGCTTAATTGCTTTTTTTAAACATGACTTGAAGCTCTAGTTTTCTAGACCTTTTACAATGTACAGTATTTTGCATATCTGAGCTGTAATAAAAAGCCTGTTCATTTACTTTCTCAGATCCTAGCTTTAATTATAGGGTCACCTTACACACTTCAAGTGGAGCATCTTACCCTAAGTCATCAATAATAGGATTTACAGTCATTTCCCACAAAGACCTCCCCCACAAACAGCACCTGGTTTCTTTCAGTAGAAGGGGTTTATAATTTTTAAGCAATCAGCAATCCAATACTTTCCGGAGTAGAAAATGGTTATTATGAGGACTTGACAATCAAATTTGCCTTTCAAATATAGGTTTGGGAGTTGTTTTCGATCTACAGCATTTGACAACATAAAAAGCATTCCTTCCCAAGGTTAATGGCATTACTGTGTCACAGCTGCTTACTTTCACCATATATCTAGAGAAGCTTCAAAAGCTTCCATTCTTATCAGTATCGAGTGGAAAATCAGGTGATACTGTTTCTTTTTCAAAAGACCAATATTACTAACATTCCAATGTCAAGATTTATAGCTAATGTAAAACCCAAAATTTGACGCTCATACACTACCATTGCAAACAGGAAAAGCAGCATTATTTATGAAATTTATTTTCTTTATATAAATTACGTATTTCTCTGGGCAGACAGCCTTTACCTTATTGCACTAACAGCACATCTGCAATACCGAGCTACAAGACAAATCTTAACGAGAATTTGTATTCTTCAACGTAGCACTTTGTATACCAGGCACTCTGGAGAGGATAGGGGTAAGGAAGCTGCCAGCCTCCCTTAACAGGATCTGCTAGGAAGGGTAAAGAATGGAAAGAGGGGGAACAGGTCTGCCTTTCCAGTAGGACTTCCAGGAAGGGCAACATGCAAAGCTCACAAATGAACTCTAGGGAAGGGCTGGGAGGGTGTGTTAGAAGGCCAACAAGCCTAATGCACAATGCAGCTTCACCCCCTTTGGGAAGTTTAGCTCTGAAGGAAGCAGGGATTTATCTCTGCCTCTTCACTTGTAACAGGTCACCTTGGCCTAGTTGGATGAGCTACAGTTGTCAGAATTAGCAGCAATTAAGAGTATGTCATACACTGACTGAGGTGGATTCTATCTTGTGCCACAAGCACATAAAGAGGGAACGAAAGCCATGTATGTCTCAGTGATTAGTGCCAAATCAAGACCCAGAGCTGCTTTGGTAGAAGTCCCAAATCAAACTTGAATCTGAAGCTGCTTGTAGGCACAGAGGACCCTCAGACCACACTCACAGTGTGGACAAATAGAAAGCTCTGGTGTCAGGGTCTTCCGGCCATTGGTCAAAGCTGTAATGAGACAGTACAATATAGGCAGAGTGAAGGGGACCCCTGAGTTGGGTGGGGAAGGATCACAGGGCTGCACTGAGGGTCAGTGGGCAGTGATTGAAACATGATTGGGCCCTCCTTGCAGATGGAGAATCTAGGATGGGTGGGGAGGCTGGCCGGGACAAGGTTCTGGGAAAATTGCAAGCCCCTGGAGCTCCCTTTATTCTGTGTTTGCAATACATTCATGACAAGCAGATCTCATACTCCAAAGAACATTCTGGACACAGGGGTGGAAAGGGTAGAGGAAAAGCAGTGATTTGGTATGGAGTGCTGCACCAAGTTAGGCTTTCATGAGAGCAGCCACCACAGCCTTGGCATTGAGGCTACGCAGGTCACTGTAGGTCTGGCCAGTTCCAACAAAGACAATGGGTTTGCTTGTGATGTATGTCATAGAAATGGCAGCACCCACCTGCAACAGGAAAAGGAAACCGTTTCTCCAGTCAGTTCCAGCCTATTTCTTCTCATGCACTAACAAGATGTGGAGTTCAAGACTACAAAAGTTTACTGGCCTTATGGCCTCCAATTTCTTTATATATTGCAAAGGATTCCTGATCTAAAGATTTATTTTGTTCTATGTTCACCACCCTTTAGCCTTTTTTACCTTGTCATCAATGGTATCAAATTTGGTGAGAACAATGCCATCAATGAGCCGGGGTGTTTGAGCCATAGAGTGATCAGCCAGAGCTTTGTTGAATTTTACCTACAAGAGAGAAAAGATAATATTAAGAGCCATACCATGAAAATTATAGGAAAGAAATAACAAAAAGGCCCTTACCAGCTGGTCTACAGCTTCATTTCCCACCAAGGCCTCCCCAACAAACAGCACCAGGTCAGGTGTGTTGACAGCAATGAGTTTGGCCAGAGCAGTCATCAAGGGTGCATTGTCTTGCATTCGCCCAGCTGTATCCACCAAGACTACATCAAAAGCCTGATTCCTAGCTGCAGAGAGAGAGAACACTTGTCATGTCAAATGGATATAGGGATAGGGAAAGGTGACTGCAAGGTTTGGATATCCTCACTTTTCAACTTTGGCCTTTTGTCAATTGTATCAGGTTTTTTTTTTTTTTAAAGCTTGTCCATTTTCTTTCTCAAGTCCCAAGTTCTAATTACAAATATAAGAGAAAACAGGCAAAGGAATTTTGTCTCAGGTTAGGCTACCATCCGCCTTGGAAAAACAAAACCTGGTGTGAAACTAGGAAAAGAGCCAGAGAAAAGCCCTCAGTTCCATCCTACCCTCCTGCCCCTAATAACTGTACCAAAAGAAATGGCCTCCATGGCAATGCCAGCAGCATCTTTGCCATATCCCTTCTCAAACAGATGCACCATGGTTCGGCCACCATGGTTCTCTGGAGGGTGCAGAGCACTAAGACGCCGTGTGTGGGTGCGCAGCTGCTCCACCGCCCCTGCCCGAAATGTGTCACAGGCAGCAATGAGGACACTGAAGTTATTCTCCAATAACCAGAAGGAGATCTGAAGGAGAAAAGAAGATCTTGTGGGCCTAGGTTGGGAGCATATAAGACAGGTATAGGAAATACAGATAATGGAAGCTTAAAATAGGACAGGAAAGCCAAGGGCAAACAGCAGCTGAGGAACATCCCTTACCTTGGCAAGATTTGTGGATTTGCCCACTCCATTGACCCCACAGAAAGTAACAACATAAGGACGTTGACGGCGCTGAGCATCCATGATATCTCGGAGCATGTCCACACGCCTCTGTGGCTGCAAGATCTGTACCAATGACTCCTGTAGTGCTTGCTTTACTGTCGAAGTCACAGCTGGAAGCAGGAGAAGGAAAAGAGGTAGGAACGAAGACATGGCACTCAAGTACGAGAACCCTGCAATACTGATGTCACCAGCCCTTGTCAGTACTTGGGCAAACACAATCTTGTATTGCTGTTACCTCTCCCATTTTCTCCTGACCCCAAGCTAAGTATCTTCCAATTCCACCTCAACATATCTTCTATGACAAATGCTAAAGAATGAGAACACTAAACAGAAGACTGACAGACAATGTTTAAGATAGGATGATACTTACTGCTAAATGTGCCCATCACCTTCCCCTCCAACTTGTTGGCGACAGACTCACAGAGCTGGAGAGCGATGTCTGCAGCCACATTTTTAGCTGAGGGCACAGAGAGCAGGGCAGGTATACATAAGAACAATATCAGCAGTATTTGTTATGGCTCTCAACAGTGAAGTGGCCAGGGAGGTCTCCGTCCCTTAAGCTTATAGGATACTATGGCAGAAGTTAATGGACCCAGCTCCCCAAGAATCGCCACTCTCACAAATACAGCCCTTCCCTAGCTCCTTGAGTCTCACCAATTAGGTGGTCACGCATCTTGTCCAGCACAGATTCCATGTCTTCACGACTTAAGCTCTTAGAGCCAACCAAGCCTTTCAGCATCCCAAACATGCCGCCCAGGGCTCCCTTTGTAGCACTGGAGAGAGAAGAAACTATTAAGTACCCCACTAATCCAAAACATGAGCTCCCAACATCTGACACTATTTCTATTCATGATCTTCTAACCTTCTCCATGGCATATTTGGCTCCTACCATAAATCACCCTCTACCTGGGTTTGGCTGAGTTCTGAGTGACTCCCTCATCATCTGAGCTGCTGCAGTCTAGGTCTTGTAACTGTCCCCCTGCCTGAGTTCCTCGGATCTGTAGATTGTAAAGGAAAGATAAAAAGGAAAGGGCATAATTAGTGACAGCAAGATTGAGACATTGACCCAAGATTCCTTAAACCAAGAACCAGGATTATTAATGACCTTAGTTCTAGGGTTCTAGATCAATAGTTTTCAATATGTAGTCTGGGATCCCTAAGCCTTTTCACGGTGTCCACAAGGTCAAAATTATTTTAATACTAATTTCTTTTATGGTAAATATCAACAGATAAATCACATGAGCAAAAAAGACCTCAAGAAAAAGTTTGAAAGGCATAGAATAGTTTCTATACATTCCTTTATTTTAAAGGTTTACAAAAACCTACTACATTCTTACAATCATCTAAAAGAGGACCTTGAAGCCTTTGTCGTCATTCAGTCATTTGAGTGGTGTCCAATTTTTTCTGACCCTATTTGGAGTTTTCTTGACAAAGTTATCAGAGTGCCATTTTGTTCTCCAACACATTTTAAAGATGGAGAAACTGAGATAAACAGTGACATGATCAAGGTCCCACAGTAAGTATTTGAATATGGAGAAGATCAGTCTGTCTGACTCCAGGTCTGGTATTCTATGCACTATGCCACCCAGCTGCCCTTGAAATTGTACAGCATAGTCCCATTCCTATTCCTACTTTAATCTGCTGGCAATGAAATCCTGTCTTCCTACTCCCTCCTCTTCCTATACCTACAACCACCATCTTCCTCTTACCAGGTTGATGTCTTCTTGCAATGTGGTTTCAGGGGTTCCATTGGTGGTAGGGGGGCTATAGTCCAAGACTTCATTGGCACGGCCACTCAGTCCCCATACCCGAGGTGCCTTTTTGCCTTTCTCCTTTGGTGCATCCGACTTTGAGGACTTGCTAACAAGGGGTTGGTGTTGGCAGGAAAAATAAATAGGTGAAAAAAGGATTAATTCTGCCTACACATTCAGAAAATAGTTCCAAGTCTTTTCTCCCAACAAAGTATAGCTAAATCATGACCACTGGGTGGGGTATGAAAGTAAGGAGGAAAAGGTGAGTTACCTAGATTTATCAGCACCTCTTCCATGCTTCTGCATAAATTCCTCCCGCTTCTTTCGCATCAGTTCTTCTTTGGACAGTTCCACCCCATCCCCAGAGCTAACTGGGACATCAGGCTTTCCTGTAGGGGCCCCTTTGCTGGCAGGTGAGGCGGCTTCAGGACCTGGAGAGAGAGAGAGACTGCTGACCTTGGGAGTCAGAAAGACTTGAGGTCACATCCTACCTCTGAAACTAGCTGTATGACCATAAGCAACTCAACCTCTCTGAGCCTCAGTTCCCTCCTCTATAGGGATCGAATGTTATGAAATTCAATGACTATGTAAAGCACTTTACCTTCAAAACAAAACAAAAAACTCTTAAGTACTATTAATTGCTATATAAAACTTAAAGCCCCAGCCAAGCTTAATTTGGGGGAAAAGACTTATTCCCACAGGAACAAGACACTTAGAAAAGTAAAAGGAGTGGGAATGACTTGAGTCCCTGGGGCTGCGGAGCAGGAATGAGAGGTAATGATGAGAGCCATCAGGTAACTGCTAAGGAGGTGTCCAAGAACTTGAACAAGCATTTGAACATACCAGTCCCTAAATTGGTTCTTTCTCAAAAGCTCAATACTTCCAACCACTTGTGAATCCCAACCTCACCCTCTTTCTTAGCCCCTTTATTTTTCTTGTTGCTTTTAGCTTTCTCCTTAGGCTTCTCCCCCCCGCGGAACTCAATCATGGACTTCACAGTTTTCTTGGCCTTTTCAGAATCTTCAAATTTTTTCATGGCAGTGGGAGCACGGATCTTACTGCTCTCCTCTGCTTCCCTGCAGGTTGAAAAAGGATAATGGTTATTTTTTTCTAGCCACACAAAAAGGCATAAAGGAAATCCATGGGCAAGACTGAATAATTCAGAATTTCCAGGATGCAGAGATGTGTGATTGTCACACAGACTGAAATCTTCCTGCATAGTCGGTCTTCAAGGGTGGTTGCAGTAAAAATGTGCTCCTCTTGTTATCCCCCACACTGCCCATAATTCTGCCCCTGTGGTGTTCCATTCAGTTGTGCCAGGGGTGGCAAGGTGCCCCCTTACCGGAGGAGCCGCATGAAGTCACTGTGGAAGTCAAAGGTGCCATTTAGTAGACTCAGGGCATTGTGCTGTTGGATTTCCGTGCGGTACTTGTCTCGGAACAGCCGGTGCACATCATCTATCAATTTGTCCACGTACGTTAGCGTTAAGATCTTCTGAAAACCAACCTGTCTCAGGGGAGGGAGAGGAGAGAGAGCACAAAGATGTATTTATAGTCCCAATTGCCAAGGAGGAAACCAAGTGAATAATGGATGGCCCCGGAGCTTCCCCTGACACTGGGCAGATTTACCCGGCTGGGCCAGAGGAGCTTCCTTCTCCATCCCTCTCATCCCCTCCCAATCAATTCACTCCCCCACGCGTCCTAGGCCCGCTTACCACAAACACCAGCTCAAACTGGTTGTCCAGCTTATATTTGAGTGTGAGCGCTTCATGGTTAAAGGAGTTGTTGCCTCCCCGCTCCTGGAGAGAGAGGACCCAGAGGTGAGGTTAGCCGGACGCAAGCCCGACGGAAGGCCTTCGGGCTGGAGGGAGGAGAAAGCCTGCAGCCCGCTTCAGGAGCTCGGGAAGCGCTCGGTGCCGCCCTCCCGGCAGCGGCAGCTGGCGGCAGGGGGGATGGAAGGGAAGGGAAGAGCAGGCCTCGGAGGGATAGGTGAGACACGTACACACGGCTGAAGAAAGGGGCAGCACACACACACAACGCGGGCGGACGGAGCCGGAGGGAATCGGGACAGGCCCGGGGGGGGGGGGGGGGGGGCGGGGAAGGAGGAGAGCTGGGACGCTTGGCGTTTCCCGAGGAGGACGCTCAGGGCAGTGTCCCCGGGGGCTATGCTCCGGGAAAAGAAGAAGGGGCCGGGGCGCGCTGGGGCCGGCACCTGCAGCAGCACGGAGCGGATCAGCGCGTTGACGGGCCCGGTGCACGAGTCGCTCACGCCCTGGAAGCACCAGAGCACAAGCCCGCCTTTGGAAAAGATGGTGAAGAAGTCGAGCATGGCGACGGCGGGATGGGGAGGGGAGGGGAGCGGGCCGCAGCCGGGGGAACTCGGGCCGCGATCGCCGCCGCTTCCTGCTGCGCCAGGCGCGGGACACGTCACACCAGAAGCCCCGGAAGCCTGACAGCCGCACTTCCGCTTCAGATCTCCAGGGTTTTTTCTTCTCCCCTCCCCCCACCCCGTCTCGTATGGCTGACGCACACTGAGGCTGTCCAATGAGTACTGCTGAGGGAGGAGCCAGAGTTGGTTGGAGGTTGAGTGGCGGTTCTAGCCAATTACATAGAGAGAGCAGTGTCCTGCAGAAAGCCAATGAGGATTGACCGCGGGCGGCACGGAGCGATGACGCCGAGGTGTCAGTGAGCGGAGCCACGTCCTGCGCATCGGGGTGCAATGCTCCGCCGGGCGCTGCAAGTGGGGTTCTCCCGTGGACTGCTGACCCGCAGTCTGCGCACGCGCAGTGGAGGCCCCTTTCACGGTAAAGTAGGGAGAAGTGGGGTCCCGAGGTGTGAGCCCCGCCCAGTCCGGGAGTTGTAAAGCTAGGAACGCTGAGGGCCTCGACCGGCCCCCCCGCTCCTCTCCAGGCAGAGCCCCTCTCCCCGGAGGGGGCAAAGGGTGCCCATTCTCGGAGACCGAATCTGAAGGGGTGGAGGGAACCTGCCCCTGCCCACGTGCGCCTAGCACTCAGTTTACCCATCTGAGTGAGGGAACATTCCTCAAGAATTAGGGGAAACCTGAGAGGGAGACGATGAGCTCTGGAACCTCTTCTCCAGATTCTCTGATGAAGCGCCCCTGCGCCTAGAACGCTGCACTTACTGTGTGCCGGCACTGCTAAGCCAGTCCTCACAATCCTGGCAGGTGGGGACTGTTATCCCCATTTTACAGCTGGGGATACTGAGGCAGGTGGCGCTTAAAGGACACGCCCAGGGTAATTAACACAGCTAGTAAGCGCCCTGACTGACTTTGAAAACGGGCGTCCTGACCAGGGCTCGCCACTCTATCACTGCGAGTCAGCTGAGAGATTGTTGGGACCCGGAGAGTAGGCAGAGAAAAGGAGGAGCAAGGCAGGCCCTGGATGGAGTTAGCGCTCCTGCAGCTTGCCGCTCCCGTGACACCGGCGCAGGGCTGCGGTCACACGGCCGGCTCCCAACCTACTGCGGGGTCCGAGAGAGACCCTCCTCAGAAGGATGGTTCTTACGGAAGTGTGAGAACTGCATGATTTCAGTTCGATTTCAGTAAAACTAAAGACTTTTTCTGTTCAAGTTCGCAGACGCCTTTGAACTCTCTGGGCCCTAGATTAAGGAACCGCCTCCCCCCCCACCCCACCCCCCGAAGAGAGCACATAGCAGTGCAAGATACAAATGTTTTTTATGTAATTGTAAGAACTGCGTGATTTCAGTAAAACTAAAGACTTTTTTCTGTTCAACTTCGCAGACACCTTTGAACTCTCGGTGGAACTCTGGGCCCTAGATTAAGAACCCCCCTCCCCCCCAAGAAGAGAGCACATAGCAGAGCATGATTCACATCAGCTCTGAGGCCCGTCCTGAGGTCCGCTGGGTCGCACAGCCAGGTTGAGGAGATCCTTTAATCCAAATTGATTAGCTTGGACTTTATTCTTTAGACCTTGGATTCTTTGATTGCTCAAGTAGGCCAGTGAAAGGATAACAGGTTTAGAATCATAGAATGTCATCAAGAAAGGGACTTTGTCTTCTGCTCTAACTCCCCTTTCACATTTCCCCCTCTGATTTATGAAGAAACTGACCCAGAGCAGTTTAATAACTTGCCAAATTCCCCAAATCACAATAAAGCAGGAAGAGAAGAGGTGGAATTGAGGGGGAAAGCCAGTCTGGTCTAAGTCAGCTGTCACTGCCAGGGTGAGAAAAGAGAATACCGCCAGTATTTCTCGGTGACCACAGTCTCTCCCTACAGACAGAGATGGGAAATGGGCAGAGTTTAAGAAGAAACTTCAGGTGGTCTGGCCTGGCGGGTCCTGGGAACCATTTACTGACACGAGCCACCTGCCCCCAGAACGTGCAGATGTGGTGATTGTAGGGGGTGGTGTGATCGGTTGGTCTGTGGCCTATTGGCTGAAGCGGCTGGAGGGACGAAAAAATGCTCTCAGGGTCCTAGTGGTGGAACAAGACCCTACGGTGAGGACTGGATGGGCAAAAAGGGTACAGGGCGGCTGAATTGTGCACCACCTGGGAGGGAGTTGTAGAAAGAGGGGAAAATGTTCCTCATGCTAACTAGGTCAAAAATGCATGGAATTGTTGTTTGTACCCAGCTGCCTTGGAACTAGTTATCCTGGGCCTCCTACCCAGGGAGGCAGCTAACAGTAATTCAAGTGCTTTATGAAGATGGCTGTCCCACATCCCATTTCCAAAAATGAGTTTTCTCAGCTCTGGCCCTCAATTCAAGTTGTGGCTAAGGCAACCTCTTGTTTTCTGGAATATTCCAGCATCTCCTCCCTTCCCTTAGACAAATCTTTTCATGCCAATTTGGACATGTCTTTCCCTTTGCCTAGTCTCTTCAGTAACTCCCATTACTCAATGCATTAAATATCTTTGTTTAAATCATGTATTTTTAACTTAATATGAAATTAATATCATTAATATAATTTTCTTTGTAACCATTTGCATTTTTAAAATGAAATATAGTACCTATAATGTACCAACCTTTCCATATTCCCTTTAAACTTCTCAAGTATTTTATGAAAATTCATCCCACTTCAGTTTTCCTCTTATTAGATAACTCTTCTAGTTGTATTTTTTTATTATTCCTTAAAGGTTTTTCAAGATTTCTCATCTTTGTCAATATATATATTTCATCATGGCATTACATATGGCATATATATTACATGTTACAATTTGATCATTTCCCTTTTGAATATTTAAGTTGCTTCCAGTTTTCTGCAATTTAAAATAATGTTACTTTTAAAATCTGAACAAATACTTTTTTTTTTCTTTTTTGAAAACAGTAAAGGTAAATTCCCAACAACAAAATTGAGTAAAGGGGTGTGATTATTTTAAAACCTTTGCTTTGTTCTACCATTGCTTTCCAAAAAAGACTACCAGTTGGCAATTCCACCAGAAAAGCATTAGACTTCAAACTTTCACCTTGAACTCCTCACTACTCTCAACCCTCTTTACTCAAACTGACCTTCCTTTTTCTGTACACTGGCTGATTTGAATTGATTTGTGCATTGATATATAAGATTCCTTTATTGATTTGCTTTCACATTTATCCATTTTGAGGGCATGACTCTCCTACTCAAACTGATAACTTTCAAGTACAGCTTTCTACTTGTGATATTTATCCCGCTGTTAATTCCACTGGTTGATTAAACTCTACCCTGTCTTGTGTCTTGCAGTACTCAAGGGCCTCCACTGGGCTTTCCATAGGAGGCATTCGGCAGCAGT
This sequence comes from Sminthopsis crassicaudata, assembly GCF_048593235.1. NCBI lineage: Eukaryota > Metazoa > Chordata > Mammalia > Dasyuromorphia > Dasyuridae > Sminthopsis > Sminthopsis crassicaudata. The sequence goes on along the minus strand of NC_133619.1, from coordinate 500,630,846 downwards.
TCTCGCTTCCTCAGAACATCCAGCTCTCGCTCTTCTCCATTGAATTTCTCCGTAACATCAATGTATATGAGGGCTTGGGGGAAAAGTGGGGAAGTAATTGGACCATTAGCCAAGGAGGAGAAGGGGCCTAGCCACCTAATGAAAGCAAAATTTATATTTAGAGTCGGGAGTGTTAGGATTACTAAGTGATTACTAAGTGAGCTTCTGGAGACGACAGCTCGTTACACGGGAGATTTGATTTCTTTCTTCCCAGTAATGGTGACTGGGAGGCTTCTAGGTTTAGAACTTGCCAAGGTCACTGATGGGAAACCAGAGGACCCCCGTCTAATCCTTCTAACAACCTCCCTGTCATTGTAATTACCTATCTACTATGGAGCATAATGGCTGTCATCCCACCCATATTATTTATATCCCACAGGAATACCTTGCTGTTCCTGATGAGCCTTCCCTAGATCTCCAGTTTAATCCTTCAGGTTATCTTTTACTGGCTTCAGAAGAAAAGGCTCCAGTGATGGAGCACAATGTGAAAATACAGAGGTGGGTACCTTGCTGGGACGTACGTGATCAGTTCCTTCCAGAGATCTCTCCATGCCCTATACCCAACCTCTTCTAAGTCATTTAGTTTAGCCATTTCTGAGACTTCCCCAATCCCACACGTAGAGACTGCTTCCTATTAAGAGTGTCACAAAAGTAGAGCCAATCCTATCTCATGCAAAGAAAACAGATGGATCCTCCATATAAATATTTACTTTTTTCTTAAATTTTCCTCCTTCCATTTTTCTCAGGCAAGAAGGAGCCAAAGTTTGTCTGCTGTCCCCCAAACAACTCAAAAACAAATTTCCCTGGATCAACACAGAAGGCATAGCCTTGGCATCTTATGGTGAGACTTCACAAAGGAAAAAAGAAGGGGCTATACTTACCTAAAGAACAGGATTTGAGTGAGAACTCTCAGGTGTAACTCTCAGGTGTTAGTCTCTATCCATATATATAATCAATCTGCATTTCATCTGTCTTTTACTTTTGTCCACTTGGATAGGTTAAGGCATTCCCTTCTCACTGTCTTCCCTATCCAGGTCTGGAGAATGAGGGCTGGTTTGATCCATGGTGCCTGCTTCAGGGACTACGCCGAAAGGCTCTGTCGATGGGGGTATATCATAGCCATGGGAAGGTCATAGGTAAGTTTCATACCTTGCCCTTGTACTTTTCACCAACCAAAATCTGAATGGAGGTTTTCATTTTTATCTCTAGGCTAAGCACGGTAGGCAATAATCCTAGGTACCCTCCCTCTTGCTCTAGCCAATGGTCAGACTCTTCTATAGCCTAGCTTCTCTTTGAGGATCTTAGTTCTCTTCAAGTTGTATTTAGTCCCGTTCTTCCTAATTGCATGATCTCAGATTTCCCCAATAGCTGTAACAAGCCCTGGCTTTCATCCTACTTCTGGACTGTCTCTTCTTATGGGGCTGGCCTAGATTCCTCTTCAGCTTCCTTCCCTGGGACACAAAAGGTCATTTTCTCTCTCTTCTCCAGATTTAGTTTCTTCCGTAAGGTCTATGGTGACTTCCAGTGGAGAACAAGTTGACCTTAAAAGGATTTATGAGGTCCATGTAAGTAAGTACTAGTAGCTATGAACAGTCATTATCCTTAATTTAACCTTCCTTTCTCACAACCATCTCATATCTTTGCCTACTTCTATGGAAATTAGCCTTTTACCTATTGGCCATGATGCAAAAGTCAAGGATTCAGAAAGGAATGAAACTTTCATGGTTCCTGGTGCTAGGCAAAAACTGCCTCCTCCCCTATTAAGATCATCCCTCATCCCCCTGATACCTATAGGTGAAGGTGGACAACAGCCTGGAGTACCAACCTGTGGAGTGTGCTATAGTGATCAATGCTGCTGGGGCCTGGTCTGGGCAAGTAGCAGAGCTAGCTGGTATTGGCATTGGATGTCCAGGCACTTTGCAAGGCACCAGACTTCCTGTGGAACCAAGAAAAAGGTGACAGGGTTCTGGGTAGTTGTGGGAGGAAGAGAGCCAAAGATTGCAAATTGGAGAAGGGGTCCCATGCTCCCCTGACTCTGTTCTCTCTGCAATATGACAGATATGTGTATGTTTGGCATTGCCCACAGGGGCCTGGCTTGGAGGCCCCATTACTTACAGATATCACTGGAAGCTATTTCAGACGAGAAGGATTAGGTGGCTACTACTTAGGTGGCTGTAGCCCCATGGAGGTAAGCTGGGGGTTCCAAATGAAATCTTTGGTGGGGCAAGAGGAAGAAATTGCATAATAAATTTTTGTGGCTATCAGTTAGCCAATTATTCAGAGATTTTCTGTGGTGTGCCCAGCACAGTTGTGTTTCTTTGAAGTTTAAAATTGAGAAAAAGAGAGCTGGCTATCTCCAAAAAGGGAATCAGTTTCACCTACTAAGCCTAAAGTGTGATCTGTGGGGCAGAAGACATCCTGTTTCCTTTCTTAACACCCCAAAGCCTATACCCTGGTTTCACCTTAGGAAGAAGAACCAGATACTCAAGATCTAGAAGTAGATCATGACTTCTTTCAGGAAAAGGTATGGCCCTGTCTGGCCCAGAGGATTCCAGCTTTCAATTCCCTGAAGGTAATTGATATCCAGAATTCTTTGTTAAGGGAGAAAGGAAATAGCTTTGGTACCTATAGGGGCTTTCTAAACCTACTTCTGTCACCAGTAAGATAATCTTAAGAGTACTCCTGGTCGTTTATTCCATGAGAGAACTGGGGCTGAGAGATGGGTAATGTCTGCCCATTATAAATGTGCATTATATAGTACATACATTATATAGGACATTAAGTACAGGGGGTCAGAATATTAAAATATTTTCTTTAACTCCATGCAGGTCCGGAGCTCCTGGGCTGGCTTCTATGATTATAACACATTTGACCAGAATGGCATAGTAGGCCCCCATCCACTGGTCTCCAACATGTACTTTGCCACAGGCTTCAGTGGCCATGGGCTACAACATGCCCCTGGTGTGGGACGGGCTGTGGCAGAAATACTGCTGAACGGAAATTTCGACACTATCGATCTGAACCTATTTTCCTTCAACCGATTCTATCAGGGTGAAAAGGTCTTGGAGGACAATATCATTTAAGCTTGTAAGTATCACTTTGCTAATTAGGCCCCACTCCTCACCCATATCTGCAGTCCTTTCCTGTGTCCACAGCCTTCTTCCTGTATTATGCCATTATGGCCATGCCAGAGGCTTCTTTGCCCAGGTAGGAATAAGGTTGTTTTTGGCCAGATCTGACCTAAGTGTTATATGTCCCCTGTTTGTTATCTTCCTTTAGGTCTGTCTACCTCTTTGTCCAAGGGGAAGAAGCTACTGATAGAAATATGCTCAGAAAGTCAAAGCCAGCATGCAAGTCTTATAATACCCAAGCCTTCTGCCTTGCTGCCTCTGAGCTGTGCTATCCAAGCACTGGGAGGAAACAGGCAACTGAGGCTGGTTCTCGGGACTTCTTCCGGATCATAGTTGGAGCTCACTCCTAACAGAAAATCAACTGGTCACAGTACATCAAAAGTGCTGAAAGGTCTGGTGTCAGGTCTTTACTTGGTACCTGTCCAAAGAGGTTCTCAACGACACAGCAGTCAAGGTCTGGGCATTTTGGGCTAGTCTCTACCCAAACCTGTTGCCATTACTTTATCCTATTCGTCAGTCAATTAACTCCTACCCCACCAACACACTGTATCCTCTTCTTTAAAGCCAAGTTTAGATCCTTTGATAACTACCAGCTGTACCTGACTTTTCAGGGCATGGAAAACGGAGCTTTTCCTCAAGACTATTCTTGTGTCATAGTTCCTGACTCCTGATCCAGTCATCATTGCTATGGTTGCTAACTAGGAACCCATAGTCCTTAGAAAATGGTGTGAGGAAAGCAAGCAGGGAGCAATTGGAGAGCAAGAATGAGTTAAATTTCCCACCCATTGACCATAGCTCAATATTTAGATATGAATTACTTTTCGGGGGAAAACCCTAATTGTAAAGTCCAATTTTTAATCTAGTGAATATGTGCCAAGTTTTTGTCTAGTAAAAATTGTTGTATGGTAAATTCTGTGCATTTCTTTTAAAAATGCTTAAATTAGGAGGTGATTTGATTTATGGGAGGCTCTACTGATTCACCTCATTCACTCTTCCTCTCAGAGAAGCTACTCATTTGGTATATAGAAAAGGAACTGAATCTAAAATCAGAAGACCTGGATTCAAAGCTCTACTTTTCAATAATTGTGTTCCCCTCAGACAAGTCATTTAATCTTTAGAAGTTTGTTTTCTCATCTGAAAGGCAGTGGATAGTGGAAAGAACACTGGACTTGGAGCTAGCAAGGATCTGACTCTGACATGAATTATGTGCTATTAGGAAGGAATAAGAAAGGAATAAAGCATTTATATAGTATGTATCTTGTGCACTGTACTACTGAGCACTTTATACATATCTCATTTGATCATCACAACAACCTTGTCAAGTAGATGTTATAATCTCCAGCTCACAATTGAGGAAACTGAGGCAGACAAATTAAAAGTATCTTGCCCAGAGTCACAACACTAGTGATCTTTAGGGCTGCAAGCTCAACACTACATTAACTGTGCCACCATCTGCCTTTGGGCAAATTATATAACTTCTCTGAGCCTCAGCTGCTTCATCTATAAAATGAACATAATACTTGTAATACCTACTGTAGTACTGTAAAGAAAATTCTTTACAAACAAACCTTAAAAGTCAGGACCAGAAAAGCCATAACTCACTCAAGTATTTAATTAAGTTCTTATTACTTACTGGAAGGCAGCAAGATGATGCAATGGATAGAGTATGGGATCTAAAATCAGGAAGGTGTCCAGGAGTTTAAAACTGGCCCCAGTCTGAGCAAGTCACTTCACACTATCTCAGTTTCCTCATCTATAAAATGAGCTGGAGAAAAAAAATGGCAAACCATTATTGTATTTTTGCCAAGAAAATCCCAAATGGGGTCATAGTTTAAAAGGACTGAATGATAAATTATATACCAAGCATTGAGCCCATGCTAGGTTCTGGGTTTGGGGTTTTTTGGGGTGATAGACGACACATATTAAAAATTTAAATGCAAACTCTATACCATGGGACTTCTGGGATTGTGGAGAATGATTCCCAGAACTGGTTATGGGGATATCAACTGAACTTTGAAGGAAGTTATAGATTCTATGAGAAAAGTGAGGGAGGAGAGCATTTCAGGCATGGGGGGGTAAGCAGGAAAAGGCACAGCGATAAAAAAAGACCAAATATCATACATGAGAAACAGCAAACAGGATATTTTGAATGGGCTCTTTATAGCATGTGAAGAAAAATAATAATTGCATGCCGAGTAAGGTAGACTGGAACAATTCCAAAAGGCTTTAGCAATCCATCAGTATTCTTATGTGTTTTATGTTAGAGCTTCCGCAGCAAGGTAATAATGTCCTGCCTCTACTTTAGAAATCTTAATTTAGCAGTTATGTGGAGAGTATATTAGGTGCTAGGAAGAATGGGAGACCTTTACAATAGTCTAGGCTAGAGGTGATTAGAGCCTGAACTAGGTTGTATGCATGAATCATGATCAGATTTAAGGGACATTAATACATTGTTAGAGTGGTAAACTGATCCAACCATTCTGAGAGCAATTATGCCTAAATGGCTATCAAATTGTGCATACCCTTTGATCCAGCAGGGTCACTACTGAGTCCATATGCCAAAGAGATCATAAAAGAGGGAAAAGGACCCACATGTGCAAAAATGTTGTGGCAGCCCTTTTTGTAGTGGCTAGAAACTGGAAACAGTGGATACCCATTAGTTGGAGAATGGCTGAATAAGTTATCATATATGAATGTTATGGAATATTGTTCTGTAAGAAATGACCAGCAGGATGATTTTATAGATGCCGGGAGAGATATATGAACTGATGCTAAGTGAAATGAGCAGAACCAGGAGATCATTGTACACAGCGACAAAATTATATGATGATCAATTTTAATGATGTGGCTCTCTAACAATAAAACAATTCAGGCCAATTCCAATAGACTTATGATGGAAAGAACCATCCAAAGAGAGGGCTGTGTGTGGGGACTAAGTGTGGATCATAACATAGTATTCACCTTATTTGTTGGTTGCTTGCCTTTTTTTTTTTTTTTTTTTTTTTGCTGAGGCATTTAGGGTTAAGTGACTTGCCCAGGGTCACACATCCAAGAAGTGTTAAGTGTCTGAGACCAAATTTGAACTCAAGTCCTCCTGACTTCTGGGCTAGTCCTCTATCCACTGCACCACCTACCTGCCCCCTTTTTTTCCTTTTTGGTCTGATTTTTCTTTTGCTTTATGATAAATGTGGAAAAATGTTTAGAAGAATTGCATATGTTTAAGTCATATTGGATTACTTGCTGTCTAGGGGAGAAGGTGGGGAAAGGAAGGGAGAAAAATTTGGAACACAAAGTTTTACAAGGGGTGTATCTGCATGTATTTTGAAAATAAAAAGTTATTTTTTAAAAAACCAGATTTAAGATTTATTGTGGAATTAAAATCAACACAATTACTTAATTAGCTGAATATAAGGGAAAAGAAAGAATCAGAATGATTCTTACAGTTTCCAATTCAGATTGTTGAGCATAGTGGGTGTCCTCAAAGAAATTGGGAAGTTACAATAGAAAAAGGGAGTGTTTAAGGAGAAAGTAAATGATTTGTGGGAGCTGCGTGAATAGGGTAGGAGTGGAGATGGAGCACAATATTAATACAGACATAGATTTGATGGTTATCTGCCTAGAGGTGATAGTTGAGCTTGATCCGGTAAAGTTACATAAAAGAGAACCCAGTAGAAGAGGGACATATCAACAACAACAAAAATAAATTTGGGACTATAACAGGGATGATAATCTCTTGTTCAGTTCTGCATTGAAAATCACCTCTTCTCTCCTTTTCTTTACTCTCAGAGGAAGAGGTGACTCTTCCATAAAGAGACTGAAAAGACACTCTCAGGAAGGAGAACCAGGAAGAAACAATGTCACTCAAAACAATCCTTGGAAGAAAAAGTGTGTAGGTAAAGGTGGTAGTTTTCAATGCCAAATGTTGCAGAAATGCAGGGTTACATAAACAGAACAAGGAGAACAAGTTATACTGTAACAATAATATAAAGACAAATTATATTGAAATACTTAAGAAATTTGATCAACATAATAACCAACCACAAGCCTAGAATAGTTGTGATGAAACATGAGATGGGTGCTGATTGAGGCATAAATTTTTAGAATGTGGCCAATACAAAAATTCGTTTTTCCTTGACTATGTATATTTTGAAATTTTTTTCAGGTTACACATGTACATCTATTTGTGATATTTTTCCATATGAATCATGTTGGAAGAGAAAAATTAGAACAAAAGAGAAAAATAATGAGGAAAAAATAAAACAAGAAAAAAAAAGTGAAAATAATATGGTTTGATATGCATTCAATTTCCACAGTTCTTTCTTTGAATGTGAATGGTATTTCCATCCAACGTTTATTGGAATTGTCTTGGATCATTGAATTGCTGAGAAGAATCAAGTATATAATAGTTGATCAATACACAATCTTGCTTTTGCTGTGTACTGCGTTTTCCTGGTTCTGCTTGTTTTACTCAGCATCAGTTCATGTAAATCTTTCCAGGCTTTTCGAAAATTAGCCTGTTGATCATTTCTTATAGAACAATAATATTCCATTACTTTCACATACCATAACTTATTCAGCCATTCCCCAATTGAGAGTATATTTATTACTAGGTGTTTTTTTTTTTTCTTTCTCAGAAGTGGGAGACAGAGAAGAAACAGAAGGTAGGTTTTCATTAACTGAAAAAAAATTAATCTTTTGTTAGTTTTAATTGCTTTTTTTAAACATGTGCAATCCTATCTATATTTACACAATAATGCTGCACAAGAAAAATCAAAAGGGAAAAATGAGAAAACAAAATGCAAACAAACAATTTTAAAAAGTGAAAAACCATGATGCAATCCACACTCAGTCCCCATAGTTCTCTCTGGCTGCAGATATCTCTTTTCATCTCAAGACCATTGGAACTGGCTTGAATCACTTCTCTATTGAAAAGAGCCACATCCTGGGAAAATTGGGACACTAATGCATTGTTGGTAGAGTTGTGAAATGATCCAACCATTCTGGAGAGAAATCTGGAACTATGCCCAAAGGGTTATAAAACTGTTCATACCCTTTGAGCCAAAAGTGCCATTACTGGGTCTGTTATCCGAAGGAAATCATAAAGGAGAGAAAAGGATGCACATGTGCAAAAATGTTTGTAGCAGCTCTTTTGTGTAGGGAAGAATTGGAAAATGAGTAGATGCCTACCAATTGGAGAATGGCTGAATAAGTTGTGGTATATGAAGAATATTATATTTCTCTAAAAAATGATGAACAAGCTGATTTTAGAAAGGCCTGGAAATATTTACATGAACTGATGCTGAGCAAAACAAGCAGAACCAGGAATACATTGTTCATAGTAACAACAAGATTGTGGGATAATCAACTATGAAAGACTTGGTTCTTCTCAGTAATTTGGTGATCTAAAGCAATCTCAATAGATTTTGGACATAAAATGCCATCTACATCCAGAAAAAGAACTAAGGAGACTGAATGTAAATCAACACATGCTATGTTCACTTCTTTTTCCTGTTTTTTTTTCTCTCTCTCAAAGTTTTTCTGTTTTGTTCTGATTTTTCTCTCCCAATATAATTCATAAAGCAATGTGTGTTAAAAATAAAATGAATGAATGAATAAAAAATAAAAATAAAATACATATGCAAAAAAAAGAAAGTAAAGAGTCATATCCATTAGAATTGATTATTGTATAAAATTGCTATTACTATATATAATGTTCCCTGGTTCTACTCATTTCACTTAGCAATAGTCTATGTAAGTTTCTCCAGGTCTCTCTGAAATCAGCATGCTCATCATTTCTTAGAGAACATTAATATTCCATAACATTCATATAATTTATGCCATAACTTATTCAGCGATTCTCTAACTGATGAGCATCCACTCAATTTCCACTGTCTTGCCACTACAAAAAGAGCTGCCACATTTTGGCACAGGTGGGTCCCTTTTCCTCCTTTAAGATCTCTTTGGGATATAGGCCCAGTAGAAACACTGCTGAATCAAAGGGTATGCACAGTTTGATAACTTTTTGAGCATAGTTCCATATTGCTCCCCAGAATGGTTGGATCAGTTCACAACTCCAACAACAATGTAGTAGTGTCCCAGTTTTCCCACATCCCCTCCAACATTTATCATTATCAAAAAAATTAATTTTTAAAAATGCCACAGAAAGGTAAAGAATAAGAATTAAGAAAACAATAGATCATTATAATCTTGGAGAGTAATTTCAATCAAATGAAGAGAAGCCAGATTGTAAAGGATTAAGGAATGAAGTGAGTTGTAAGAAAGTGAAGCAAAAAGCATAACTTATTTTCTAGGAGTTTAACAATGAAATAGAGGATGGCAAAATTAAACAAAATCTTTTTTTAAAAAAATTTTTTAATTAAAGCTTTTTATTTACAAAATATATGCATGGTTAATTTTTCAATATTGACCCTTGCAAAATCTTGTGGTCCATATTTTCCCCTTCTTCCCCCCCATCCCTTTCCCTAGATGGCAGGTAGTCCAATACATGTTAAATATGTTAAATCCAATATATGTATACATATTTATACAGTTACCTTGCTGCACAAGAAAAATCTGATCAGGAAAAGACAAAAACTGAGAAAGAAAACAAAATGCAAGCAAACAACAACAAAAAGAGTGAAAATGCTATGTTGTGATCCACACTCAGTTTCCATAATCCTCTCTCTGGGTGTAGATGGCTTTCTTCATCATAATGAGATTATTGAAACTGAGCTGAATCATCTCATTGTTTTAGAGAGCTAGTCTATCAGAATTGATCATTGTATAATCTTGTTGCTGTGTTTAATGATCTCCTGGTTCTGCTCATTTCACTCAGCATCAGTTCATGTAATTCTCTCCAAGCCTCTCTGTATTCATCCTGCTGGTCATTTCTTACAGAACAAAAATATTCCATAACATTCATATACCTCAACTTATTCAGCCATTCTCCAATTGATGGGCATCCAATCAGTTTCCAGTTTCTTGCCACTACAACAAGGGCTGCTACATGTTGACACATGTGGGTCCCTTTCCTTCCTTTAAGATCTCTTTGGGATAGTGAAAGTTTTTTTTAAGGATGAGAGCTCTCTACATTTATGAGCAACAGAAAATGAGCCAAAAAAGAGAAATAGAAAATTAGATGAGAATCTGATGAGAAGACTCCAAAAGGGGATTGAATCACAGGTGCATTGGTAAAGAGAAGAGCCACATCTTCTCCTTAGAATGGAACAAAGGAGGAAAGAGTCTGGGATAATGTTGAAGTGATTTACTTTGAGAAGAGGTCTTAGTTTTTTCAGTGAAGTATTGGGTGAAGTTCTCTGCTAAGAGGCAAGAAGTGGAGAGATGAACTAGTGAAGAAGTTTGGAAGAAACAGAATGGGATAGAGAATCGAAGAAGAGAGGGAAATTAGGTAATGCAATGTATAGAGCACCTGCCCTGGAGCCAGGAGCACCTGAGTTCAAATACAGCCTATGGCACTTGACATTTACTAGCTGTGTAACCCAGAACAAGTCACTTAACCCTGACCTCCTGGTAAAAAGAGACAGAGAGAGACAGTCCAAGATGTGTCTGTGGCATGAATATTCAAAAACTGCAAAGAACTTCTGATGTGCCCAACTTAAGAAATATTCAGTTTATCTCCTGCTTGCCTGTTTCTGAATCTCAAGTCAGTCTGGCTTCTTCTGGATAATAAAGGAGTTTGAGTAGATCAATGTAGTTAATAAAGTCATTAACTACTATTCCATTGAAATAGGTTGGCATCAGATTGTGAAAGGCTTTGAATAATAAACTAAAGATTCTGGACTTTATTCAGGAAGCAATGAGGATCCAATAAGGTTTGTGAACAGTGATGGATCTGAATCCGCCAGCAAGTGTATAGCACAAATTGGAAGAGGAAAGATACTTGATAGAGGAGGGCTAACTAGCTGGATGTTGAAGAAGTTCAGTCCACAATAAAATAAGTGCCTGAATTTGAATGATAATGGCAGAAATGGTAAGAAGGGGATTGGTAGCAGAGATTGTAAAACTTGATTACCGGCTATATGGGAGGAAAGGGATCCAGGAAGGATCAAAGTTGGTTTTATAGTTAGAATGACTGACTAGAGAAAGAGAGGTCAAGAAAATGGATAGATTTAGGGGAGAAATAAGTTCAGTTTTAGATGGTATAAGTTACTTTCAGGTGGAAAGATCCAGTAAACTTTTGGAAATGCTAGTCTGGATTTCAGGTAAAAGATGAAAGTTAGAGATGTATCTGCAAAGAGGTGATATTTGAAACTGGAATAGAAAAGATTCCCAAAGAAGAGACAAGAAAAGAGAAAGGAGAAAAACCTGACAGTGTCTAAAGGTTTAAAACTGAAAAGATCCTTAAAGGTCATCTTTTCCACCTGTCCTTTTACAAAGTTGGAAAATGAAATCTTAAGGGATTGAATGAACTTGTTTAAAATCACTTAGCTTAGTAGCAAAGCCAAAATTTGCACCCCTCTTTTAACTCCAAATCCAGTGTTCTTTCCAGTACTGCAAGCGAAAGAAAAAAGAGGAGACACAAAGGGAGCAGTTAGGGAGATAAGTGGAGAACTGAGACAGTAGTGTCTTCACAAAGACAAAGAAATAAAAATTTAACATTGACAATGCTGTAGAGGGTAAAGAAAATGAAGACTGAGAAAATGCCATTGGGTTTAACAATTAAGAGACTGTGGATGTCAAACCTAACTGATAAAAACATGACTAAGCTCCCCTTTTCTGGTCAACTTTGCCTAGGAAGGATCAGACTTTGTCTCTCCCAGCCTCTGATTATTTTGTTAATCTCTCAAGCCCTTGGCTTTTTCCATGGATTTTTACTTGTTATGCAAAACAATTTAAAATGGAAACCTTGAGACGCCCTAATCTCTCTCTAGTGGACCAGGGTCAGTGCATCAATCTAGCTCCTCCCACCTGAAGTTTAGTCACTCCTTCTGTTTTAGTACTTACATAAACTCTGCTCCTATTCCCTTCCTTGCATAACCCAGTACTTGTGATGTGGCACCTCCACTTGAAACTCACTTTCTCTGATTAAAGACTTCTATTTTGCTATGTTAGCTATTTTTTTCTTGAATTCAGGTTCACCTTAGAGGGATGTTTCAATCGAATGACAAAGGAATGAGGGAGGAGTGGTTTAGAAATAAAGACAGCCAGTGGGTTTCTCATGCTAGAAATGTTGTGATGAAAAAAGTGAAAAAGATGAGACTTGCTTGAGGAGAGAAATAGAATAAAGGGGAGGGATTTTGTTTGTGGCACCTTTGAATGACATCAGCCTTCCATTTCAGTAACTAAAGTTCATTTGCACAGCTGGGGCTAAAAAGCAATGAGACTGATTTTCATTAATTCTAATTCTAATAATGCTAGGGAAGAGCTGCATGGCCATCAGCAGAGGAGTATAGAATAGGAAAGACTGGAAATTTAAAATAAAAGGAATGATTAATAGAATAAAGTACTGGACGATGAAGAAATGAAAGTAATGATTTGCTTTAACAGGAAAAATGAGAGAGGAGGGAAGACATTGTAAATAGATTATATTACAGATTTTTAAAGTGGAGAAGGGTATTGAGGAATTTCATATTAAATAACCTCATTCTCTTCTGTAAAGTATGAAGCATAGTCATTGACTGAAAATTTGGAGTGTGGATGCAAGATTTGGTGGATTGAAAGAGAGAGATTTGGAACAGTCTCTGTGGAGAATGAGGGAGGTAATTTTAAAAAGCAACACTACTGCATAAAGGATCCAGCTGAATTTATGAAGTCTAAATTTATAATGGATGAAAAATAGGCTATACTACTTTCTCCATCAAGACCCTACACCTCCTGAGTGGAAATGGTTAAAGCAGAGAGTAGGACTTACTAATGAGATGAACAAGATAGAGGTGATAGGTCAAAGTATCCTAAGATGGTGGGAAAAGCAACCCTAAAAAGCCTGACCACAGGATGGATGCAGGCTGAGTTAGAGTGGTCATAGATTTCACAGCAGGGATAGTGGACTGATAAAATAAGTAGGAATTGAGGCAGTATTTTGTGACAGCTGATGGAAACTAGTCTTGGAATTCTAATTCTACCTCTGACACTTACAAGGTATAGTAATAGGCACTGATGATAATCATTATGGGGTGTCTATATTTGGGAGGTGGCTGAAATCCTGTGATGGAGGTGATTGGAGGAATTTGAGGAACCATGTACAGTCCTGCACAATAGAAGAAGTTGGAAATAGAAAAAGAAAATTGTGAGATAGATATTGAAATAGCTGAAGAAGGATTTCCTGGAGGTTGGTAGGTGACTATAATTAGGATTGGGAAAGGGTGGTTTAACTTAATGATATGCATTTCAAAGAATGAGAGGTTGTTGAATAATGGTTGTAAAAAGTCTAGAAGTAGGAGGAAGATAGGTGAAGGGACATCCTGAAAACTGGAGAGGAAAAGATTCAGCCTCTTTAGGAGGGAATTGCCTAAGACTTTGTATTCTCAATAAACAGCCAGATTCCAATTAGTACTAAAAGGTATTAGAAGCAACTGAGGAAAAAGCCAAGAATTTGAGGGAGTTTGCAATAAAAGGAGGCCACTAGGACATATTTGAGGCTTAAGAGGTTGTGGACCTTTCTGAAGAGCAATTTTGAACTATGCCTAAAAGACTATAAAACTGTGCATGCCCTTTGATGCAGCAGTATCATTTCTAGGTCTGTATCTCAAAGACATCCAAAAAAGGGGGAAAGGACCTATTTGTACAAAAATATTTATAGCAACTCTATTTGTGGTCACTAAGAACTAGAAAGCAAAGGGATGTCCATCAACTGGGAATGGCTAAACAAGCTCTGGTATATGATTCTAATGGAATATTTTTGTGCTATAAGAAATGATGAGCATTAGAAGGGAAGTAACAAATTGGGAAAACATTTTTACAGTTAAAGGTTCTGCTAAAGGCCTCATCTCCAAAATATACAGAGAATTGACTTTAATTTATAAGAAATCAAGCCATTCTCCAATTGATAAATGGTCAAAGGATATGAACAGACAATTTTCAGATGATGAAATTGAAACTATTTCTACCCATATGAAAGTGTTCCAAATCACTATTGATCAGAGAAATGCAAATTAAAACAACTCTGAGATACCACTACACACCTGTCAGATTGGCTAAGATGACAGGAACAAATAATGATGAATGTTGGAGGGGCTGTGGGAAAACTGGGACACTGATGCATTGTTAGTGGAGTTGTGAAAGAATCCAACCATTCTGGAGAGCAATCTGGAACTATGCCCAAAAAGTTATCAAAATGTGCCATACCCTTTGACCCAGCCGTACTACTACTGGGCTTATATCCCAAGGAAATACTAAAGAAGGGAAAGGGACCTGTATGTGCCAAAATGTTTGTGGCAGCCCTTTTCATAGTGGCTAGAAACTGGAAAATGAATGGATGCCCATCAATTGGAGAATGGTTGGGTAAATTGTGGTATATGAAGGTTATGGAATATTATTGTTCTGCAAGAAATGACCAACAGGAGGAATACAGAGAGGCTTGGAGAGACTTACATCAACTGATGCTGAGTGAAATGAATAGAACCAGGAGATCATTATACACTTCAACAATGATACTGTATGAGGATGTATTCTGATGGAGGTGGATATCTTCAACATAGAGAAGAGCTAATCCAATTCCAATTGATCAATGATGGACAGAATCAGCTACATCCAGAAAAGGAACACTGGGAAATGAGTGTAAACTGTGAGCATTTTTTTTTTGTTTGTTTTTCTTCCCAGATTATTTTTACCTTCCAAATACAATTCTTCCTTTGCAACAACAACAACAAAATTTGGTTCTGCACATATATATTGTACCTAGGATATATATACTA
The DNA here is from genome assembly GCF_048593235.1 of Sminthopsis crassicaudata. Taxonomy (NCBI): domain Eukaryota; kingdom Metazoa; phylum Chordata; class Mammalia; order Dasyuromorphia; family Dasyuridae; genus Sminthopsis; species Sminthopsis crassicaudata. Next base: position 500,615,803 of record NC_133619.1, on the reverse strand, counting down.
TAAGATGTTTAATATATATGGGAATGCCTGCCATCTTGGGGAGGGGTGGAGGGAAGGAGGGGATAAATTTGGAACAGAAGGGAGTACAAGGGGTAATGTTGTAAAAAAAAAAAAATTACCTATGAATATGTACTGTCAAAGAAAATGTTATAATTATAAAAATTAAAAAAGAAAAGATGAGCCGCCTGATTTCAGAAAAGCCTGAAAAGAGCTGATGCAAAGTGAAGTTTAAAAAAACAAACAAACAAAAACAGGAGAACATTGTACATAGTAACAGCAATATTGTTCCATGAAGAATTGTGAATGACTTAGCTATTATCACCAAGATAAGGATCCCAAAACAATCCCAAAGAATGCTCAAGATGAATACTATCCGTCTCCAGAAAAAGACCTGATATTGATTGAAAATAGACTGAAGCATATTATTTTTCATTTTCTTTATTTCATTTTTAAAATTCATTTTTCTTTCGTTCTTCTTGTACAAAATGACTGATATGAAAATGTTTTACACAATTGCACATGTGTAACCTGTACCTGACTGCTTACCATTTCAGAGAGGAAGGGGAAGGAAGGAGGGAATTTGAGACTTCAAAACGTTTTTTAAAGAATAGTAAAATAAATAACTGGAGGAAGTTCTGAATTTCAGTTAGAAATTTTGAGAGACAGACAGAGACACCGATACAGAGATAGAGAGCGAGAGGTATTGAAGGTTTAATTCTTTCAGGGAAGGACTAGAGTCCAAGGGCTTCTTAACTTCCGTCTGGAGCTACTTCTGCCTGAAACCACCCTCCTCTGACCACTCACTTCCTTCAGAGCCAAGGGCGGAGCCAGCGAAACGACCACAACTTTGGCTCAGTCTGAGTGGGTGCCTTCCTGCCCCTTCCCCTCCTTGGTGAGTTCTTGGGTTGAGGGAAGAGAAGTAGGGGGTGGGGGGAGCGGAGAGGGAGGGGATACCATACTGTCCCCTAAGGACTTAGGGGGTTGCACCTAAACAGCCTCCCGATTTCTAAGATGGGCAAGCGGGGAAAGATACTTAGAAAGAAAGCCATTCAGACTCTCCAGGTTAAGGCAGAACAGGACTAGAGGCGTTCCCTAACCGATACCCGACGGTAGCCCTGAATGAGAAACAGGAAAGAAGCCTTGAACTCCAGCTATGCTTTTGTCCAGAAAGGACCCCTTCTGTTCCTCTCTGCTTTGATGTCCTGGCCCACTTCTGGCAGGATTCTTTCCTCCATTCCACCTTCTTCCTCTTCCCCTCTCCTTTCAACCACTCTCTGGCACCTTAAAAATAAATAAATAAATAATGAATAAATAAAGCAATCTGATTTCCGTCTTGAGAAAGATGTCATTACCATGGTAAAAAAAAAAAAAAAAAAAAAAAAAAAAAAAAAAAAAAGCTCTAGCAGCCACATTGTTCTTTCTGGTGTGTCACTGTATGTCTGCCTCACTTGTCTCCCCTCTAGGCACTCTACCTGTCTCGCATGAGCCCCCCTGCATGTGCCTGTCCACACAGGAAAAGCCACATGGCTGAAGGTAAGAAGCCCCTATCTGTTCTCTGCTTCTTGAAAGGACTTTGCATTATGTTGTAGATATTTTGTACTTACTGGCTTGAACATGTTATATGCTATCAGTGGTATACACGCTCCTTGAGAGCATTAAACCCAGTGCTTTATACTTATTAAGTATTTAATAAATATTTGTTGAAATGAATCTTTCAAGCTTTATATATAGATATATCTATATTCAGAAAGAGAGAGGGAGAGATATGGGAACTTCCTTTTTAGAATCCTTAAATTCCTTTAAGAATATCACCTTTTTTTTTTAAGTGCTATATAAATGTTTATTATTATTTTTGATTTTGTTATTGTTTTTTTATTTAGAATTTTTTTCCACAGTACATATGCATGAGTAATTTTTTTTTATAACATTATCCCTTGTATTCATTTTTCCAAATTATCCCCTTCCTCCCTCTACTCCCTCCCCCCATGACAGGCAATTCCATACATTTTACATGTGTTATAATATAACCCAGATACAACATATGTGTGTAAATACCATTTTCTTGTTGCATGTTAAGTATTAGCTTCCGAAGGTATAAGTAACCTGGGTAGAAAGACAGTAGTGGTAACAATTTACATTCACTTCCCAGTGTTCCTTCTCTGGGTGTAGTTAGAATATCACCTTCTACATGAGATCTTTGCTGCTCATCTCCCCTAACTAGTACTGCCTCTGAAAACACATAGTATTTATTTTGCACGCGTATAGATATCTATATATATGTTGTCTCACCCAAAAGAATGAAAGCTTTTTGGAGACAAGAGCAGACCACTGCTGGATTAAAGGGTATTCACAGTTTGAAAGCATAGCTTTCGGGCATAGTTCCTAATTGTTCTCCAAAATGGTTGGATCATTTCACAACTCCACCAACAATGCATCAGTGTCCCAATTTTCCCACAGCCCTTCTAACATTTATCATTATCTTTTCCTGTCTTCTTAGCCAGTTTGAGAAGTATGTAGTAGTATCTCAAAGTTGTCTTAATTTTCATATCTCTGATCAATAGTGACTTAGCGTATTTTTATCATATGACCAAAAGTGATTTTATTCTTCGCCTGAAAATTGTCTGTTCACATCCTTTGATCATTTATCAATTGGAGAATGTCTTGTATTCTTATAAATTTGAGTCAATTTTCTCTATATTTTAGAAATGAGGTCTTTCTGAGAATCCTTGGATGTAAAAATGTTTCCCCAGTTTCTGCTTCCCTCGAAATCTTGTCTGCATTGGTTTTGTTTGTACAAAATCTTTTTAATTTAATATGATCAAAATTATCCATTTTTCATTTCATAATGTACTCTAGCCACAAATTTGTTCCTTCTCCACAGATTTGAAAGGTAGACCATCTTTTGTTCTTCTGATATGCTTATAGTATCACTCTTTATGTCTAAATCATGAATCCATTTTGATCTTATCTTAGTATAGGGTGTTAAATATGGATCAGTGCCTAGTTTCTGCCAATTTTCCCATCAATTTTGTTAAATAGTGTATTCTTATTCCAGAAGCTGGGGTCTTTGGGTTTATCAAATGCTACATTACTATAGTTATTGACTATTTTGTCCTGTGAACCTAACCTATTTCACTGATCAACAACTCTAATTCTTAGCCAGTACCAAATGGTTTTGATGACCATTTCTTTATAATATAGTTTTAGGTCTGGTAAAGCTAGGCCACCTTCCTTTTGCATTTTTTCTCATTAATTTCCTTGAAATTCTTGACCTTTTGTTCTTCCAGACGAACATTTGTTATTATTTTTTCTAACTCTGTCACCTAGTTCTATTTCTGCATCCATGCTTAGTAGACTTTAAACAGTCCAGGTTTGCTCACTTCAGTGGTTCTAGGACTAGTGACCATCATGACCAACAAGGGAATGTTGAGTTTGTCCCTGAATCTTGGAAAATCACAGACTTTACTACTGTGATCAAGACTTAGTGAAAAAGGAATTCTGGTAACTGTGGGTGAGTCCCAGGGGAAAATCAAGAGACAGACTTCATATGGACCATTAGGATAGAAAGGGGATATTTAGGAGCCTGCTCATCCTCTGAAGCCAAGGATTGTCCTAATTTAGCAAGACAATATCTGTGACTATCCTTCACAGGATGATTCTTCCATGACTCTTGATCTGGACTGAGGCTTCCCCTCTCTCACCAGTGGTCTGCCTCCCCCAGATCAGTTACAGGCCCAAGTCAAGGGACATCCATCTTACCTCCATTTCCTTGTCCTGAATTGGGAGGCCTGCATAGGATGGCTGGTGAGTAGAACTAGACTGCTTTAGGATTCAGCTCCTCTATTGGTAAGAGCTGAATATAGGCTAATTTACTTATTATTCAAATATAGTTCTTATATCTGGGGGGTGGGGGGAGAGGCCCCTGGGCAGAAATCCCAGGCAAACTAGGATGTGAGAGGCCAATAACCCAGCTTGGCCTAAAGAAGTCAGAAAGATCTACATTCTATTTTTGACTTGTGCCTTTTTGGCCTTGTTTCCCCATTTGTAAAATAAGGAGTTTGGATTAAATGATCTCTTGCCTTATAACTACCTCCTCTAAATTTAAAGTTTGTAATAAAGTCTTTACAGCTCCTATGGGGAAAAAAAGCTTGCTCAGGTATTGTCCAACCAGTTTTTTCTCTAGGATTTTTTCCTGGTTCTAAAAGGTCTTCAAGATCTAGAGGTCCTTGAGTTGCATGCTTCAGGCACAGAGATCTGTCCTCTCCCATTTTGATGCTTGTCCAGCAGAATCCAGCTTAGGGAAACACCAACTTTCAACACTTCCAAATCTTTCTGGCCCTAGAAAGAGCCCTGCTGGTTTTTTGGGGGAAAAAATCCAAGTAGGCTCTGTCTATTTAAACCTCAGAAGCCTTGCTGTTGCCTTCTCTCATTCTTGCTTATTCCTTTCTCTGTGAAGGCACAGGCTTTATTGGGACCATATCTATGACAGCTGTCTCCTTCCCTTCGTTCTGTTTTTGCAGTGCAAGTTCTCCTCTCTTACTGTCAAGATTATCCCCATTCTCTGTTATTCTGCTCTTTTACTCTCTCAGGTTGGTTCCGACAGATCCTGCGTAAGCCCAAAAAACGCCATGTGCGGCCGGACACCAACACGAAGGATGACCCAGAGCCAGCCTCCCAAATCAGTTCTCTACCTGAGACTCAGGAATCTCCCTGTGTTCCCACCTCAAGCCCGGCAGACACAGAGAGCAGGAGCAGTGACTCTCGTTGGAGCAAAACGTACGATGTATGTGTGTGCCATAGTGAGCAAGACCTGATGCCTGTACAGGAGCTGGTCTCTTATCTGGAGGGTGAGCCCAATGGACTGCGATGCTTCCTGCATCTTCGGGACGCAGCCCCAGGCGGTGCCATTGTGTCAGAACTGTGCCAGGCAATGGGCAACAGCCACTGCTGTGTACTGTTTATCACCCCCCATTTCCTTCAGGACCCCTGGTGCAAGTATCAAATGTTACAAGCACTAAGTGAGGCCCCGGGATCCGAGGGCCACACCATACCCCTGCTGGCTGGCCTGGCTCGAAGCGATTACCCCCCTGAGCTCCGATTCATGTTCTACGTGGATGGCAATTGCGTTGACAATGGATTTGGAAAGGTCAAGAAGACAGTCTGGCGTTGTAAGCAGCATGGCAGTGGGGGAGGTGGGATGCAAAAGGCTTTGGATACATCTGAAAGTTACTTTGGTTTCTTTTAGATAGGGATGGAGTGGAGATCCCTTTGGGAAGGGGCCAGGGAGGGACTTCAAGGGTGAAGGACATTGGTCTGCATGAGAGAAAAGGTACAGAAGGGGAGGGGAGGAATGTGATATTGGGAATAGTGTAAGAAAATGGCAGTGAATAGTTTGGAGAAGGGCACCTTATTTGCAAGGAAATCGAGTCCCATGACTCTGCTCAATTTTTTTCCAGATCTGCAAAAATTTAGCTGAGATGTATATCCCATCTCTTCAACACGGAGCCCAGGTTGTCGGAGCAAGACTGAACTTGGAGCTAGAGGGGACACTGAGAGTCTCCTGAAAGCCCTGGTGAAGAGCCAGGCGGGTGTTATAAGGATTCGTTACCTCAACAACATTTCTATTCTGTCTCCGAGATAGTCTGTATAGCTGACTTCTCCAATACTTGGGGTTTCCCTTCCCAAGAATTCAGCTCTAGCCGTGGGAAATTCAAATTGCTGCTAATGTTAGTCCCTTGGGGTATTTCTTAGGCAGAATGAATATGTTATTTCTGCCCGAAGGGGAGTCTTGCCTCCAGTTTCACATGAAGCCAATCACATACCTGTATGTTCCTCCCCTCATGTATGAACATATTTGTGTAACTATCTCTGCCCAAGAAGAGAGCTACTGATCTGTTCCATCAGACAGAATACAAAACACTCTAAAGGCCTTCAGATAGACTAATGAATTCTGGCTCAATTGGAGAAAATGTAATTGGTACCAACTTTTCCTTACAAGTAGCTCTCCAATTTTTCCCTGCCTTCTCCAATCCCTATTCATAAAGCTCTTTAAATAAGAATCCTATACAACATTTTTTTTGGAGGGGGATGTATGTCAGGACCTTGGAATTATAAATCAAAAAGCATCTATTAAGCACTAGGGATATGTTAAAAAAAAAAAAAGGGGGGGGGAACAGAAGCTCTCAAAGAGCTTACAATCTCATGGGAAGAAATCACATAGAAATTATATAAAGAAATTAAAGGCCTGAATAGAAAAATCATTTTGAGTGGAAAAAGGAAGGGACAGAATTGTAAGGAGAGGGATGGAGAAGTGGGATATGTAGAGAGAAATTTCTAGAACAATCAATTTGATCATCCATCCTTAAGACACCTAGGTAATTTTGATACAGTACCAGCAAATTCTACAGTAATTAGTGACTTCCAACTTGGGAGATGCAATTTATTATAAGGACTTTGTCATTTAAAAAATTTTATTTACCTCTAATAAAAAAATGCTAGGCATTTTTTAAAATATAAAAACCATCTCTTATATTTAAAAAGATGAGGAGTCTCTGGCTTAGAGAGAAAAGAATTTCACTTTTAGGGTGTGCAGTCTTTGAATATGGAGTCGAAAGAATTATATAACTTTTCACAACATTTAATCTACTTTTCACTACAACTATCATTCTAGCTCCTTCCCATCTTTGCCTTGTTTCTTCCTTTTATGCCCTGCCACTATTCCAGATTGTTCTTTATACTAAAAGAATTTGAGTGAAATAAGTTTATAGACAGTTTGTGATCTCTGAAGAGTAGGAAATTTCCACACCAAAAGTTTCCAATCCTTATGAAATCCTAGGTTTGGACCCCCTAAAAATGCCCTAGCTCTTGTTGAAGGATTAATAAATACTTGTTGAGTTGATCTGAATTACTCTCAAAATTTCTACAGGTACAATAACAAAATGTTCTTTAAAGAAATAATGAATTAAATAGTTGGAGAGATATTTATTGTTCTTGAATGAGCCACACCTATGTAATAAAAACGATGATTCTACCTAAATTAACTAAGTGTTATCCCAATTAAACTACAAAGGGAATACTTTCTAGAAATGTTCAAAATGGTAGCAAAATTCATTCGTAAGAACAAAAGGGCTAGAATTTCAAGGGATATAATGAAAAAAAAGGAAACAGCTTATACATGTTTGAATAGTATTACAAAACTCAAAAATTATGGTACAAATTTAAAAAATAGAAAAAGTGGATTATGGAATAGATGAGCCAGAAACAAATGAACTTAACAGTCCAGTGTTTGATAAGCTTGAGAGCATAAATTACTCGGCAAAGAACTTCTTATTTGATAAGAACCTCTGGGAAACTGGAAAATAGCTTATCAGACATTGGGTTTTCACTACCATCTCATGCTGTTTGGCACAATAAACTCAGAATGGCTAATAATTATATCATCTTAACATTAAAGATTTCATCTTTTTTCATACTCAAAAGAAAACCAAATCAGAAAGATACTTTTCAAAGGTTTGGCTGAGTGAAGAATTCTTACCTAAACAAGGAGCAAAAGGTTGCTCTAGAAAAGAAAACAGATTGTTTTGATTACGTGAAATTGAAAAACTTTTATGTGAATCATCTGAGTTGAAGAAATGAGGATGAAAAGTAGGCATTGTCCAGGTGCTAAAGATCCTACCTGTGCTACAGGCACACTTTTTTGTTGAGCCCATTACTAAAGTAATTTTATCTGTAGCTGATGGAAAAGAAAGATACTTTTCTAAGAAGGGCCTACTACCTGAATACACATACAACCCTTCCTTTCTCTCTGGGAATTTCTTACTTAAAAGATGTTGGAACTTCTAGTTAAAAATAACCTTAGACATGCTCTAGCATAAGCTCTGGAGATATAGAGAGTCACCTTGCTTTAAAGGTATTAATCTAATTGAAGGAAAGGCATACATACAAATAATTGTTACACCAGGAAGATTAGTATAAAGGAAAAGCCCTAGCTAAGTGATAATACTGGGAAGGGAAAAAAATATCTGACTTGAGAGAGAAATCAAGGCAGTGTTATTAGAGGGTATGGTGCTTCAATTGGTCCTTGAAGGAAGGAAGGGACTATGACAGATGGAAATGAAGGAGGATCACACCCCATTCTAGACACAGAAAGGAAAAGGTAGGATGGGAATAGAAATAAAGATTAGTCCAGTTTGCCTGAAAAGAAAAATAACTGGAAAATGTAATGCTAAACTGCATGGAAGCTTTTACATGTTCCTTTTTCTCCTTAGAAATCCCTCTCTTAGGCAGCCTAATGGTACCCTGCTCTTGGGGGAATCACTATATTGGTGCCAGATTTAACATGGACAATCAATTGACTTTATTCCAACTGTTAGCAGGGACAACTAGTTGATTTTATCCTTACTATAGCTCAAAACTCCTGAGCTCAGGTGATCTACTAACCTCAGGCTCTCTAGCATCAGGAACCACGGATGTGAGTCATCACATCTGCCAAGGACAGAAAAAATGATGATTATTATGAAATAAGGCTAGAAAAGTAGATTAATGCCAGAATGTAAAACATTTTGAAGGTCAGGATCAGTCATTTATTATACTTTATTCAGAAGGCAAAGAAAAATAATTGAAAATTTTTGATTAGAAGAGTAACATGATTAGATTGGTACATTAAAAAGATTGCTTGGGGAAAATATATAAAAAAGAATAGAAAGCAGAGAAAATAGACTGGAAAACCAATTAGGCAGACTGGGCAAAAAGAAACAAAAGCCAGAACTTAGAAGATTGCAATGGGGATTAAAAGGAAAAGATGAACTTGGAAAGTCGAATTTATTACATATAAGGAAAAAAAACCAAAATAATCTGAGGAACTAGAGAAACCTAACAACTTAGTGAGACTAGGAAACATCTCAAGTAGTGATGACCAATTTGAACCTGGGAAGAAACTGAGGCTTCTACTTGCCCAAGGTGAAGAAGGAACTCATTCCAGGCATGGGGAATATCTACTATTAAGGTCCAAAAGCAGGAGAAGGAATTCTGAGTTTGGAATACAATGAATAGATCTATTTGGCTGGAATATAAGGTATGTGAAGGGGAGTAATATAAAATTAACTCTGGAAGGATAAGCTTGAGTCAAATTGTAACGGGCACATGTTGAGCTTAGAAATTGCTAATTTTTTTGCTAATAACAGTAAAATCAATCCCATTTCCTCTAAATTCAAATGAAACATCAATATTTTATGGAAGACGATTGCTTTTTTTTAAATAGCATTTTAATTTTTCAAATACATGGAAAGATAGTTTTCAACATTCACCTTTGCAAAATCTTGTGTTTCAAATTTTTCTCCTCTCTCCCTCTTCCCCTTTCCCACCAAGAGAGCAAACAATTCAATGTAGGTTAAACATGTACAATTCTTCTAAATATATTTCCATATTCATTATACTGCACAAGAAAAACAGATCAAGAAAAAAAACAGATAACAACAACAAAGATGAAAATACTATGCTTTGATCCACATTCAGTCTCTGTTCTCTTTCTGGATGCAGAGGCTCTTTACAACACAAGTCTATTGGGATTGTCTTGAATCACCTTATTGGGGAAATGGATCAAATCCATCATAGTTGATCTCTTATAATCTTGTTATTAATATGTGATCTCCTGGTTCTGCTCACTTCACTCAACATCATTTCATGTAAGTCTTTCCAGTATTTTCTGAAATCATGCTGCTAATCATTTCTTACAGAATAATAATATTCCATAACATTCATTACCATAACTTCTTCTGCCATTCTCCAACTGATGGGCATCCATTCGATTACCAGTTCCTTGCCACTACAAAAAAGGGCTGCCACAAATATTTTTGCATGTGATTCCTTTTTGGAGGACAAGTTCCTAAAAAACAAAGTGTTACATTCTTCCTGCCAAAATGGCTGCATAAACAGGAGGAAGACTGCCTTGTTCCCACACACCTATTCAGCAAATCCCTGAAATTCATATCAGATAGAGTAATGATCAAGAAATCCAAAAAGAAACCATAGAAAGTGATTTCTTACACTCCAGAACTATACAAAGAAAGTCAGTCAGAGGTCCTCACTGGGAAATGAGTGTAAACTGTTTGCATTTTTGTTTTTCTTCTCAGGTTATTTTTACCTTCTGAATCCAATTCTTCCTGTGCAACAAGAAATTTGGTTCTGCACACATATATTGTATCTAGGATATACTATAACATATTTAACATATATGGGACTTTTTGCCATCTAGGGGAGGGAAAATTCGGAATAGAAGTGAGTGCAAGGGATAATATTGTAAAAAATTACCCATGCATATGTACTGTCAAAAAAAAAAGTTGTAATTATAAAATTAATAATAAAAAAGATTAAATAAAAAAAAAAAGATAATCTGTCCTCATTTTCACTTTGTCAGGAATAAAACAATTGCCATATGCTTGTAAATATGTAGAAAATATTTAATATTTCCCCATATTAAAATCTTTATATAGCCTTACTTATCATGACTTCTCATTTCCTATGTGTCTTCACATAGCCTATCCTATGTTTTTTAAATTAATTTAATTAAAAAAAATTTTTTTATAATTTCTAAATTCAATTTTGTTTTATTTTTAGTTGTGATATTTTTTCTGTCTCCCCTGTTTCTCTACTATTGAGAAGTCAAGCAAAACCAATTCTTACTACAGCTAGATCTACCCTTCCTACACCACCACCATCCCTCTCCAAAAAAAGAAAAGAAAGATAATATGCTTCACACTCTTGAGTCTATACTAGGCCATCTACCAGTCATCTTAACTTATATCTTGCCACTAGAATCTGATGACTTTAGAGGAGAGAGTGGAGCTGATGATTTTCACTTAACTCTAATTCACTTGCAAGACATCACCATCCTGATGTCATTGATTCTCTTTGAGAACAAAGAATGAACAACAATCTTGAGTCCATAACTCTCTAACTTGAAAGAACACGTTTCAACATGAGTCCTTTAGAATTATTCACCTAGCTTATTCTGTGTACCAGGTTATAAGTAATGGTGGTGATGAGTAATTATTTTTACAGTATTTGTTAAGGACCTAATTGTGCCAGGCATTACACTAAACACCACAGATAATTAGACAGATTTCCACTTAGGAGCTATAGTGAAGGATAGATTCGACTGACTATTCCCTAGGAAACTGACCAATAAATGCCTCATCAGTTGGGGAAAAGTCTCATCTTGTCCAAATTACTTAAGGAGGAGGGCTGTGGATTAGAACAAGATACATCCCATAGGATGCCTGTGGAATAGTGGAAGAAAAATTAGACTTAGAGTCTTAACTGTGTGATTGTAGACAGCCTCGGCTATTTCATGATTCAATTGCCCCTCTATAAAATGAAAAAGCTGTGCTAACATCTCTCAAGCCCCAGCTGTCAAATTTTCTGATTCCTGGAATAGATGGGAATATATATAAGCAAAATTCCTTTTAAGGCTACAGTTTGTGCATTCTAGCATCACAGCTCAATCGTTTATTTAAATATGGGCAGAATAATGCACTATACAAAGATAAATGACAGGCCCCAACCCTCGCAGTGATTTCAATCTACAAGGAAGAGAGAATGTACAAAAAATAACTATAATACAACAATACAAGTATAAGCTACTAGTGATCACAAAAAGGAAACATCATTTATTCTGACAGATGAGGGAGAGCTTCATGGAGGAAGTGACAATTAAGCTAGTTTTTGACAGATGAGTAAAAATTCAAAAGACAAAGATTAAAGTTGGAAAAGGAACTTCCAGACTCGGAATATTGCTGGGATGACTAGAAGATCCAATGGATTGAGCTGGGCTTGGAGTCAGCAAGTCCTGAGTTCAGATCTGGCCTCAGACACTTCTTTATTTAAATTAGACAAATTATTTAACCTATTTGCCTCAGTTTTCTCATCTGTAAAATGAGATAATAACAACACTTGCCTCACATGATTGTTGCAAAAATCAAATGAGGTATTTGTGAAAGAGTTTTAATGCCTCATATATAGTAAGTTTTATTTAATTGTTAATTATAATATTATTATTATTATTATTATTAGGAAAAGGCACTAAGACCCAGAAGCAAGGAATGTGAATAGGGCAAAATGAGAAATTCAGTTTGTGAATGCCTTTGACTTAGTGAGGTGAAGCAACATAATATAAAATAAAAAGTTGCTTGTAAACCTTACTGCTCTGGAGATATGGAGTTTTTACCATTATAACAGGTAGAATGAACTGGATGGGTGTCCCCAACACTGCAGAAGAAACAACAACCCACACCTGTCTTCTTTCCTCAATTTCCGCAATCTATAAATGCAGTAGCATCTAGGGAGTAAAAAATATAATTGTTCAAGTACCTCCAGCCTTCAAAAGGCTTTGTCAGAGAGTGTGAACTGGTGGACATGCTGAATTTCAGGATCCCCACTGTCCACCAGAGGGCCCTGAGGCTCCACACTCTGATCTGGAGGAACCCAGCCAGATTCAAAAGTGGAGGGTGGGGCCGGACATCACACTGAAATGTGAGGGCTACAGAAATCTGATCTTCTCAGCCCCTAACCACTCGCACCCCCAAGATGAATGATTGCTTGACTTTTTAGTGACCAGATGATTAAAATGAACTAAAATAACCCTAAAGGAGTTTTATGCAAGTAAATTGTAAAGAAGTAGCTACACCTAGTGATCTCTCCCCACTCCAAACCTCTTCCTAGCTGGGACATAGGACAAAAGGGCGTGGGGGTGGGGGCAGGACGGAAAGAAGTTCTTTCATGCATCAGCTCTGCCTATGGTAGAAGAGAAGAGGAGAGAAGACTTAGAAAGTGAGAGCTATCCCTTCACCCAATCTCCCCAGCCCCTAACAATGCTACAATGGGATTTCATCCTGGTGCTAGGAAAATAAATTACACTGTAAAGGAGTCTGAATATTGGGACACGGTTTTAAAATTTTATTCCACAGGCAACTGAGCCATCAATGGAATGAAATAGAAGATTAGCTATTAATATTAATATTAATTAATACTTTAATATTAAGATTAAAGTACTGAAGATACAAATAGAAACATAAATTTCTGCTGTCAATAAATTCACATTCTAGTTAGAAGAGACAATAAATAAATAAAGTTTGGGTTCAGGACCAGTAGAAAGGACTAAAAGTATCTAGGTATGGCAGGCAAACTGCTGGGCAGATGGTCAGGTCCAGTGGACCTGGAGTAGCCAGAGCAGCTCCAATGGTCCCCAACCAATGACTTGGGAAAAGAATGGTGGACCCGGAGGAAGTTGTATTGTGATACCTCCAGCAGAGCTGAGGATGGACAGGAGCCCGAAGGTAAATATGCCAAATGTAAGTGAGTTGATTTCTAGAAGACAAGAGGTACTGTGTCTGTAGCCAACCAGGTGAAGCTTACCCCTCAAAATGCAAAGAAGTCCAAGCTGGAGTGAAAGAAGAAAAGTTTTATTAGGAGGAAAAGTAAATGCCGGCACCAAAGTTCCCCCCCACACACCTCATCCCCTATAAGGCACAAAGGAGCCCAGAGACCAAGAGAGGTGAGGGAGATTTATACTGGAAACAAAGGTTAAAGGAGAGGTTGGGAAAAGAATGGACAATTTTCCCCAGGAACAGGTTAACACAGAAGCAGGTTGTTACAGGAACAACAGACCACAAGGCAGGTTTGGGCCAGTGTGGCGGGCATAGTTCAGCCAGGTCACCCAGAAAACACCAGCAAAGGCTGGGAATGAGCAAGATTTTGGCTTACTGCAGGTTCTTGATTGGCTACTTTCACAGCAAACAAACTCACTCTGGATTCAGTCCATCTGATTGCTAAGGTAATTTAGAAGACAGACTTTTTTTTAAAATTTGTTTTTAATACACATTGTTTTATGAATTATGTTGGGATAGAAAAATCAGAGCAAAAGGGAAAAAAAAACCCATGGGAGAGATTAAAAAAAAAAAAAAAAGTAAACATAGCATGTGTTGATTTACATTCAGTCTCCTTAGTTTTTTTTCTGGATGCAGATGGCATTTTCTGTCCAAAGTCTATTGGGATTTCTTTGGATCACTAAACCACTGAGAAGAACCAAACTTTTCATAGTTGATCATAGCACAATCTTGCTGTTCCTATGTACAATGTAGTCCTGGTTCTGTTCATGATCAGCTTGTTTGCTTGTTCATCTTCCATTTACTTTCATGTACCATAACTTGTTCAGCCATCCCCCAGTTAATGGGCGTCCACTCCTTTTCCAATTCATTACTACCAAAAAAAGGAAAAAAAAAAAAAGCTGCTACAAACATTTTTGCACATGTGGGTCCATTTCCCTTTTTTTTTTTTTTTATAATTTCTGTGATATACAGTCCCAGTATTAGCACTACTGAGTCAAAGGGTATGCACAGTTTTATAGCCCTTTGGGTACAGTTCCAAATTGCTCTCCAGAATGGTTGGATCATTTCACAACTCCACCAACAATGTATCAGTGTCCCAGTTTTCCCACATCCCTTCCAATATTTATTATCATCTTTTCCTGTCATCTTAGCCAATCTAAGAGGTTTGGGATGTAGTACCTAAGAGTTGTTTTAATTTGCATTTCTCTATCAATAGTGATTTAGAGCATTTCTTCATATAACTATAAATGGCTTTAATTTCATTATCTGAAAATTGTCCGTTCATATCCTTTGACCATTTATCAATTGGGGAATGGCATATTCTTATAAATTTGCCACAGTTCTTTATATATTTTAGAAAATTGACCTTTATCAGAAATACTGGCTGTAAATATTTTTTTCCAGCTTCATAAAAAGACAAACATATTAAGTTCAGGGACACTTCCACACTGCTAATCTTTAAATCTTTACATTAAAAATTTATTATGAATTGTAATGTTTCATATCACTCACCATATGGACCAGATAGTTCTGTTCCAAGGCAGGCCTTCAGATGAGGGAAGTCTGGGATTTCTGGTCTTCATTTTCTTCCATATTTGGTTCCTCCTTCAGGGTGCTGTTACATTCCTTGTTTTGTTTTTGTTTGTTTGTTTGTTTTTTGGGGGAGGGGGAGTTGTTGTTGCTTTCTTTCTGATCTTGTTTTTCTTTTACATACACTGAGCTCTTCCAATGCTACCATCCAGGGCTTTTCTTATCCTAAGATTAGAGTTGTCAAGTCATGGCCCTAAAGTCATTTAAGTGGCAAAAGGTCTTCTAAAGGACCTTTAAGAATTTTGCCACCAAGGACTAAAGTGTGAGAAGAGCAATATCTTAAAGCACTATTCTCCAGTTAATTAGTTTTTCCTTAAAATTGGTTCAAGAGACTAAAGGCTTGAAACAGTGACTAGTACATCCTAGAAAGTATCAGAGGCTCTTTCTTCAGGCTTGACACATATTCTGATCTGAGTTCCAGCTTGGCCAATCTAGCGGTAAATGGATACGGATTCTTACTGAATGTCCTATTCTTTCTATGGCTAAGTAGACTTCCTTCTGTTAACTATCAGAAGGTCTATGTGATTCATAAAACAATGTGTATTAAAAATAAATAAGCTTACTATAATTTTTTTTAAAAAGATGGTCTATGAGTGTCTCATTTCATTCCACTCACAAATATGAGCCATCAGATCATCTGCTGAGGTGCTTATGAAGATGAATATGAATAAGATGAGATGGAGATACAATATGAATAAAAGAGATGAATGCAAGGAAGAGTTTTTAGATGGTGGTTCTCTGGTAGTTCTGACTGTTGCTCCTAAAAGATCTACTAATTCTTTTTTTTCTTATAATAATAGCTTTTTATTTTTCAAAATACATGAAAAGATAATTTTCAACACTCATCTTTGCAAGATCCTGTGTTCCAAATTCCCCTCCCCCTTTCCTTTCTCCTCCCTCCCCTAGACAGTAAGTAATCCAATATACATTAAACATGTACAATTCTTCTAAATATATTTCCACTTAATCCTCCTCTTTACACCCCTTCTTTTTCCTTCTGTGGCACTTCAGGGCCACCTTCCAAATACATTAAGAGTCAGAGGGTTACACATGTACAAAAATGTCAATACTGGTAATTGAGTAAATGCCCATCAGTTGGAGAATGACTGACGAAGTTATGGTATATGAATGTAATGGAATATTGTTGTTTTATAAGAAATGATGAGCAGACTGTTTTTAGAAAAGCATGGAAAGACTTATATGAACTGATGCTGATTAAATGTTCTGAGCTAGTCTCGTACAAAGAGAACATTGTAGATAGTAACAAGATTATGTGATGATCACCTATGGTTGATTTGGATCATTTCATAATCATGAGATGATTAAAGACACTTCCAATAGATTTGTGATGGAAAGTGCCATTTGCATCCAGAGAGAGAACTATGGAGACTGAATGTTGATCAAAGCATAGTATTTTCACTTTTTTCATTGTTATTGTTTGCTTGGTTTTTTTCTCTCTTTCGTTTTTTCCCTTTTGATTTTATTTATCTTGCACAGCATGATGAATATGAAAATATGTTTAGAAGAATTACACATGTTTAACCTATATTGGGTTGCTTGCTGTCTTGGGGAGGGAGGAGAGAGAGGGAGAAAATTTTGTAATACAAGATTTTGCAAAGGTAAATGTCAAAAACTGTCTTTGCATTTATTTGGAAAAATAATATTTAATTTTTTTTGTAAATTAAACATGTTTATTTTTTTGTATTTTTTGATCTGTTTTTCTTTGTAATGTAACTAAAAGGAAATATGTTTTACATGACTGCGCATGTATAATCTATTTCAAATTGCTTGGTTTCTCAATGTGGGGGGGATGAATAAAAGGGAAGAAAAGATTTTGGAAATCTAAATTTTAAAATAAAGTTATAATTGGTCTTTTATATGTAATAGAGAAAAATAAAATATTAAATTAAAAAATATAATTTTAAAGAGATGAATGTTCTGAGCTAACCTAGTGCCTAGAGGCAACACACACAATCATTGTTGTCAAAAAAATAAAACTATAGTAACATTATTATTTGTCCTCGGTAATTTTGTATATATTTTATCTGAATAGCTTTTTGAGATAAGAGCAAATGACAATAGAAAATGGAGAAAGTAGAAACAAAATTAAAAGAAAAAGAAAAAAAGACCACAGATAGTCCAGGAAAATAGGGATTTCCTTGACCCATGATTCTGGCCACCTTTCCAGCTCTGGAATGAGGTTTCTAAGGAGGGTAAAAGGGAGATAGCATAAAGATCCTGCCTTTCTGAGGTATTTGGAAACTGTCATTTCACTCCAAGTTTTGCCCTTACAGTTTTGTCCCAATTATAATGTCATCTTCTTCTGGAAGCTCTGTCCCACCCCTCTTGATTCTATCACTTTTCTTCTCTTGTTTATTTTCTATTTTTTTTTTTTATAAAGCTTGTTTGTACATATTTGCTTGTTGTTTCCCCCATTATATTAGCAGCTCCTTGAGAGCAGGGACCATCGTTTGCCTCTTTCTGTATCCCCAGCAATTAGTACAGTATCTGGAATAGATGTTGAATAAACATTTGTTGAGTGCTCCTGAACACTAATACTACAGGATCCCAATTTCTTTTTCCTTAATATCTTCACTTTGCTTACAGTTGGCTATTATGCTTTTCCAATGCTAAGATGTGGTCTCCATTTCTAAGTTCTGGCTCAGCTGAGATGTAGTATAATGCTAGGACCAGACTGGAATTAATATCCTACAATCAGCAGTAATCTCCAGTTTCCTGAGCAACAAAATTCTGACTCTAGCTTTCTCCTCTCCATGATTTGGCCCCTTTGCAGTTGTTACTGTTCAGTCATGGCACAACAATACTAGCCAGGGGTTTTCTTGGCAAAGATACTAAAATGATTTGCCATTTCCTTCTTCAGTAGAAAAAAGCAAGTAGGTTAAGTGTTCTGCCCAGAGTTACACAGTTAATAAGTATCTGAGGCCAGATTTGAACTCATTTTCCTTACTCCAGCTCTATCCCGAGCCAAATTGCCTCTAACACTATTGCTGTTGTTGTTTGGTCATTCAGTAATGTCTGACTCTTCATGATGCATGAACTATAGCATACTAGGCCCTTCTAGGCTCCACTATCTCCCAAAGTTTGTCCAGGTTCATGTTTTTACTTCCATGACATTACCCATCTCATCTTCTGTCATCCCCTTTTCTTTTTGCCTTCAATCTTTCTCAACATCAGGAGCTTTTCTAATGAGTCCTAACTTCTCATTTTGTGGACAAAGTATTTAAGCTTCAATTTCAGTATTTAAACTTCCATTGAATTGCCTGAATTAATTTCTTTAAATATTGACTGATTTGATTTCCTTGCTGTCCAAGGGATTTTTAAAAGTAGTCTCCAGAACCACAATTCAAAAACTTTAGTGTTCTTTGATTCTCCTGTTTTTCCATACCAGTGAGTGGGAGGAGAGGCAATTTGCCAATTGCTCCTCTTTTTCTTGACTTTTTCTTAACATTCAGATTGCCCTCTGAAGAAACTACGACAAGCAGTTCAAACTCCAGTCCTGTGACCATATTTCCTACAATCATATTTTGCCTTGCTGCTTCTCTTCTTCCTTTGCTAACCTGCTCTGAGAACTACAATAAAATCAACATCACTACTGTTCTATTGCTCTTCTCATCATCCCTGTAACTTCCCAAGCCAAAATATCCTTTCCTTCCCAGCACTCTACCATATGTGCTGTCACCCCAGTAGAATATAAGCTTCTTGAGGGCAGAAGCTGACATTTTTTAATACCTTTATTCTTAGTGATTATTGACACAATATCAGTTGGGAAGAAAGGACCTAATAAGTGTATTTCATTTACATGCAAATGGACCATTCAAAAGACTAATAGCCTTATTGATGAGGTCCAACAGGTCATATGATGAGGTTCAAGTTAAGAAAGTAGGAGATCATCCAGAATGAATTCACAGGTTCAAACCATCTCCAGGTCAATGGGGAAAGCTTTATTATAACGGTTAACAAGCAGGCAAAATCTTAATGAACTCTCAATTAGTATGGGGGAAGTCAGACTTTTTATAGGAAAGGACCCTAAATGAGGTATGCTAATTATGCTAATTGTGTGTGTCAGTAAATCAAGTGGTGATGTTTGATTCTACAAGATAGCCTTGGGAGTTGACATCTATAATTTAGCCTTCAGATTGTATAAGATAACTGCAGGCATCAGTACAGGATAGCTCTCTCTGTATAAGATAACTCAACAATGCTTTCTGGGGCCCAATCAGATACTGGATTGCTGCCAAGAACATGATCTTTTGCTGGAATCCATTCATCCTATCAGTCTAATGATCTTATTTATTTGTTTGTTTTGCTGAGGCAATTGAAGTTAAGTTGCCCAGGGTCACACCGGAGTGAAAGTGTCTGAGGGCAGATTTGAACTCAGGTCCTCCTGACTTCAGGGCTGGTGTCCTATCCACTGCGCCACCTAGCAGCCCCAATCTAATAACCTTATAAAGCATGAAGTTGTGCACAAAGTTTGAATACTTTGAATATCAGGAGCCTTTCCAGTACCTTCCATTATATCATCCTAGGTGCCTCCCCCCATTAGGTGATCCCCAGCCAGGTACTTCCCCCATTATGTCTTTGTTCTTGTTACCCTATAAAAGAATCTTGTATCTGACATTCACTGCTGGATTCTTGGAGACTACAGTCTCATTCAACCCTGAGACCAAACCATGGATCCATTTGGTCCCAGTAAATCTCTCCATTTAATAAATTATTAAATTGTTCTCTAATCCCTATCCTGCCTCTCCCGGCATTACACTCACTTCTGTTTGCATATGTTTATACGAGCCTTTCCATGTTTTTCTAAATTCCTCATATTTGTCATTTGTTACTGCACAATAGCATTTTATTACATTAATATGTCACAGTTTTTCACCCTTACCCAGCTGATGGTCACCCCCTATGCTTCTAGTTTGCTTTGCAGAGTAAAGTATGCTTCAGTGAGTATTTTGGCATATTTCTTTTTGTTTCTTTGTTGACCTTTATTTCTTCTTTGACTTTTTTGGGATACATTCCCATTAGTAGCATCTATCAATATGTCAAAGGATATGGACAGTTCAGTCATTTTGACAAGGGGGAACCTGAAACTGTCCTCTCTGACTTTGGGGGGTAGCCATGGGGTGAACTCTTGAGAAATTCTCCTCTGGGAGAGGCCCACCTCAGGGGATCATGATAAAGTAGCTTCATTCTGTTATCTTAGTGGGACTAGCTGTACCTTCTATTGAGTTTAAAATTAGTCCAGGGCCACTTCTACTTAGCTTGAATTTAAGCAGTCTCATTCAACTGGAAATCTAGGCCTGGGGGCAATAACAACATTGAAGGAATCTCATTCAATAGATCTCTTATAAAAAAGGCAATTTTAAACTCATAACTTGCAGAGGTCTGAAGCAGGACTATGTCTTGTCAAGGAACCTCTCTCTCCTTGGCATAGCTGCCTGCCAGGACTCCTGCCCACTATGAAGACATTCTCTTCTCAGCAATAACCCCTCTTTATTTCTCTGCCAGGATTTCTCTGCTAGGACCATTATTTTTCTGCCAGGACCTTGTCACTGGGAAGTCAGTCTTCCTAGCAAAAACTGACTTATGCACTGCCAACAATAAGACTTCCTTTTTGCCACTAATATTTCGTGAATTCTTTCACGTTGAACCTGTGCCGACCAGAAGGGGTCTCACACCTCAGACTCTTTGCCACTAACCTCATCAATTTTTATTGCATAATTACAAATTGAAATACAGCGGAGTTGGGCACCATCAACAGCATTAATGTGTCTATCTTTTCCTGTGCCACGACAATGATTATTTCCATCTTTTGTCATCATTACCAATTTCCATGGTACAAGGTGAAATATTAGAATTATTTTAATTTGCATTTCTCTTCCTATCAAAGATTTGGAACAGGCTCTCATATGATCATTTATAATTTTCAGTTCTTTTGAGAGCTGTTTATCTCCATTATTGGAGTATATGCATTGTGGAACGGAGAAATGGTGCAGTCATTCTAAAAAGAAATTTGTAGCTTTGCCCCTTGGCCCAATGATATCACTACTAATCATATTGCTCTAAGAGATTGAAGAAAGAGGAAAAGAATCTATATATACAAAAAGATTTATAGGGGCAGCTAGATGGAGCAGTGGATAGAGCACCAGCCCTGAATTCAGGAGGACACGAGTTCAAATCTGGTCTCAGACACTTAACACTTTCTAGCTGTGTGACCCTGGGCAAGTCACTTAACCCCAGCCTCCAAAAAAAAAAAAAAAAAAAGTAAAATAAAAAAAAATTTTAAAAATGAAATAAAAAAGATTTATAGCAGCTATTTTTGTGGTGGCAAACAATCAGAAACTAAGTTTCTCATCAGGAACCAATTAGAGCATATAAATGCAATGGGATATCATTGTACTTTAAACATGATGACAATTTGAGAGGAACCTGGAGGGACATGTATAAACTGTTACAGAGTGAATTGAGTAGGACCAGCAGAATAATTTATACAGTAGTGTGTGGGACAGTAATGACCTCAAAAACAATCACAGATTCTCAGAGTAAGAAAAGCAAAAAGAGGTTTATTACAATCTCAAGAGAAAGGGCAACTCCCATATGACAAGGCATTTGTCAGTAAAGAAGTACAAAACTGCAAAACACAAGATTGAATAGAACAGAAGCCCCATTGACCTCTTCCCTCCTAATGACCTTTTCTCCCATTGTATGGGGGAGTCCTGGCTTATACTCTAATCATGGAAATCTATCCCAGAAAAGAAAGAATAAATTGCCTTTAAAAGAAATATTTAATGCTAATTAAGAGGTGATGGGAAACTGAAGGGGAATGTTCATTCAAAACAATTGAACACCTGTAACTTTTTAACTATAGCTTAACTTGGTATTGCAAAATCTGTTTCAAGTTATAATTAGGGCATAAGTTGGAAGCCATATCCTTATGAAAGAGTCTTCCTTCACTCAATTTATCCCATATCCCAGCAATAACATTGTAAATATAGATAATTTTGGAAGGACTTAAGAACTCTGACTAATGCAGCAACTCAGCCTAATTCCAGAGAAACCCTCCTTCTTTTACTTACCTGGTAGCAAGGACAGACTCAAGGTGCAGAATGAGACATTCCCTTTTTTGGACATGGCCAATGTGGGAATTTGTTTTGCCTGATTATGGAGAACAAAATGTGAAAACTGTGGCTGAAATAGCTCTGGCCTGAGATTCAGGAGTGCTAGGTTTTAGGTCCTGTGACATTTAAAAAGTTCAAGAGGCAAACTTTCTGGGTAATTAATCATTTTATTAATAATGCTAGCATATTACCAAGAAAATGGGTCAGTGATATTCTCAATTGCCAAAGATGAATCATGGCAATTGGCTCAGATTTATATGCCCTTGGAAGAGTGGGTGTTCCAGAAGATGGCAATCAATTCTGATTGAATTCAAAATGAGCATTACAATGAGAGATGGACCTATTCTAATGAGTGGTTAGGGAAATATAACATTGATTATGTCATTTCCTTCTAAATTGCACAGCTTGGGCAATCTAATCTAAAAATTTATCCCCACCCATACCAGTATAAAATTAATAGACTTTCCCACCTGGGTGGTATCTGAAATAGACTGAGGACAAAGATAATTCAATCACATTATCAGCAATGTCCTTCAGAGACTGAGTCTTAAAATGAGGACTTTAGAAAAAAGGAAGAACTCTAGATCTCACCAAATCATTCATTATTAATAATTATTTCTCTTAGTCCTGTTCTCACACTTACTCTGGGTCTCTGATTTCTCTTATAAGATGAAGATAATCAAGGTGCTCTCTAAGGTCTCTCTTCCATTTCTGATTGTTCAAGTGTCTATGAGATCTGGGATTCATTTTACTCCACTCTAGATTAGGTTTAGCCTAGTGTTGAATGGCTATGATTTTCTATGCTCTCCCCTACCGGCTTCACCTTTTATGCAAAATGAGAAGTCTGACAAGATGATGCCTAATGTTCCACCTAGCTCTTGGGGGAGTAGTTTGCATCAAGCCTTCCTGTCCTCAAATACCTGTTTTCCTAAAAATGTTACCACTGAACTTTCACCTTGTTGTCCAGTCATTTTCATGTGCTCTTCATGACCCCACTGGGACTTTCTCCGCAAAGGTAGTGGAGTGGTATGCCATGTCCTTCTCCAGTTAATTGTATAAATGAGAAAACTAAGGAAACCAGTCCCACAGCCAGTAAGCATTTGAGGTCAGATTTAAACTCAAGATGATGTCCCAGCACCCTATCCACTATACCTCCAGTGGTAGCTATGTAGCTTGAGTTCTCTCTTCTGCTTCTCTGTAAGAAACAAACATCTTATCAAGAGCTCTACCGACCTGCTGATAAAGCCAGGAAAGGATTCTTATTCATAATCTTACAGACTGGTTTCTGGAAAATGGAATGCTTTAAATCAATAAAACATGCCTTTTTTACATTCTGCCCCCAAAACACAAGTCCCTCTCCTGATTCTCCATTGACTAGGTACATAGAGGCTACAACCTGTTCAGAGTGCCTAATCCCCCAATATGAGTGTGAGTCCCCAACCCTGGTTGTATTTCCCTTTGGTTTGGCCATGGTTCATGCCTTGGATTCCCTATTGGCTGGGTCCTACAGAAATTACAGCCTACATGGAATGCCTAATTTCTCTGCCGCCTCTACTGCCCAGTATGGGTCTCCATACCTGATTACATCTCATAGCATGTTTCTTATTCTAACTTATGGCTTCCCTCTATATGTTATATAATAGCCTTTTGATGATCTCATCAGCTTCCATAGGTTCAAATATCTCTAATCAGTCAATCAAGAAACATTTGTTATGAAACTACTATGTGTTAGGTATGAGGAACAGAGAAAATGCCCAGAGCTAAGACATAGAGTCAAATATACCCATTAATATACCCAGAAAGAAAGTCAGTGTGTCTGGGTCAAAGAATACATAGAGGGGGTCAGCTAGGTGGTGCAGTGGATAGAGCACCAGCCCTGAATTCAGAAGGACCCGAGTTCAAATCTGGTCTCAGACACTTAACACTTCCTAGCTGTGTGACCCTGGGCAAGTCACTTAACCCCACGGGAAGAAGAATATATAGAAGGCCAGAAGAGTGGGCAATAAGATATAAGAAGACTAGAAAGATAGGAGTGGGCTACATCATGAAAGTCTTCAAAAACCAAAGTATTTTGTATTTCATCTTGTAGATGAAAAGGGAGACATCAGAAGTTGTTTATTCCAGGGGATGCATGTGACATGATCAGACCAGTGCTTTAGGAAAATTACTTTGGTGCTTAATGGAGGATGAATTGGAGTGGAGAGGCCACCAGCAGGCCATTACAACAGTACAGGTATGAGGGAATGAAAGCAAGCAAGCAAGCACCAGAATGGTGGCAGGGTCAGAAGAGGGAAGGGATGTTTTTTAAGAGAGGCTGCAAAGATGAAATTAACAGACTTGGACACAGATTGAATATGGGAGGTAAGAGTGATGAGTTGAGGATAACAGGAGATGAATTCCAAATTAATATGCCCTGACTTAGTTTCTCTGCTGAACTCCAGCCTTCAAAATTTAACATTTCATCTCTCTCTTCAGCCCTTCCCCTAACTTCCCTCCCTCCCCAGTGCAGTAATCATCCTGAGGCACAGATCAAAAATCTTCAGTGGTTCCCTGTTGCCTCTAGGAAAAAAATACCAATATCTTACCTTGATATTCAAAATATTCCAAAATCACAATCCAACTTATCTTTCCATATCTATTTCATATTATTTACCTTTATACATACGCAGAATATTCCAGCCAAGAAGCTATTTCCCTAAATTCATCATTCTATTTCTAGGCAGTATTCCCTTTATGGTTAATATATAATTTTTTACTGGAAATTGAGAGAATGCCCATCAGTTGAGCAATAACTAAATAAGTTATAATATATGAATATAATAGAATATCATTGTTCTATAAGAGATGATGCACAAGCTGATTTCAGAAAAGCTTGGAAAGACTAACATGAACTGATGCTGAGTGAAATGAGAGCAGAACCGGAGAACATTGTACATAGTATCAGATGTGATGATCAACTGTAATGGACTTGGCTCTTCTCAGCAATGCAATGATTCAAGATAATTCCAATAGATTTGGGATGGAAAAGGCCATCTTCTTCCAGAGAGAGAACTATGGAGACTGTACGTGGATTGAAGCATAGTATTTCACCTTTTTTTGTTTATTTATTTTCTTTTTCTTTTTCATGGTTTTTCCCTTTTTGTTTGATTTTTCTTGTACAACATGACAAATATGGAAATATGTTTAAAAGGATTGCATATGTTTAACATATCTGATTGCTTGCTGTCTTGGGGAAGGGGCAATTGAGGGAGGGAGAAAAATCTGGAACAAAGTCTTACAAAAATGAATGTTGAAAACTTCTTTACATGAATTGGAAAAATAAAATACTATTGAGAATATATATGTGTGTGTGTGTGTGTGTGTGTGTGTGTGTGTGTGTATATAAATAATTCTTTAAAGTTTGCAAAGCACTTTGGCACAAACTAGATATAGCCCAACATCTTACAACATATACAACATAAGGCCAAAATGAGTACATGATTTATCCATAAAGGGTGATGCCATAAGCCAATTAGGAAAGCATGCCAAATCTCTGAATAAGGGAAGAATTTATGACCAAAACAAGAGAGAGAAAGTATTGTGAAATGTAAAATGGGTAATTTTGATTATATTAAATTCAAAAGGTTTTGCACAAACGAAATCAAAGCAGCCAAGATTAGAAGGAAAGCAGAAAGCTAGGAAAAAATTTTTAAAAATTTTTATCTTCAATAAAAGCTTCATTTCTCAAAATTTAGAAAGGTGAGTCAAATTTATAAGAATAAAAGTTAATCCCCAATTGATAAATGGTCAAAGTAATATGGTTAGAAGTTGACACAGAATTCTGAGATTTTCTCAGCCATCAGCTTTATTTACATAAAAATATAGTGACTAGTCCTGAAGAAATGTGTTGGTGTGTGGGTATAGCAGAGCCTAGCAGAGGTCTAGCAAGGGAGTCTAACAGGTCTGGGGGAGGAGAGAGAAAAGCATAGGGGCAGCTTATATAAGAAAATTTTGGCACTTTCCCAGAGCTTTTGATGCATAGGAACAGGAATGTAGATGATACAGATACAGGGCAAGGATGGGGAAAGAATGTGGTTCTCTGTGACCTCCAAGACAGCCATGGTAGATAGTCATGGCTTTATCTGGGAAAGAAGTGTTCCTTTGGCTGATGATAATGGCTGAGAACACATTTCTGGGGCAAAATTCAGGGGTTTTGTTCAGGGGCCTGTCTCATCAAAAGGAATGGAACAGGAAATTTTCATATGAAGAAATGAAAAGCTGTGGATAGTCAAATGAAAATATGCTCTAAATCACTACTGAAATGCAAATTAAAACAACTCTGAGATACTACCCTATACCTCTTAGGTTAGCTAATATGACAGAAAAGAAAATGATAAATGTTGCAAAACTGGGACACTTAGGCCCTGTTGGTAGGACTGTGAACTGATACAACCATTCTGGAGAACAATTTAGAACTACACCCAAAGGGCTACAAAATTATACATACTTTTTGATCCAATTATAATATTTCTAGATCTGTATCTTAAAGAGATGAAAAAGCAAATAAAAGGGGAAAAGACCTACTTGTACAAAATATTTGTAGCAGATCTTTTTGTAGCAGCGAAGAATTGGAAACTGATGGATAAATCAGTAGGGGAATGGTTAGACAAAATAATGGAATCAGGGTAATGAGCAAAATCAGAATATTGTACACAGCAAGAGCAACCTTGTATGATGATCCGTTGTGAACAACTTACTTATTTTCAGCAATACTATGATCCAAGAAAATTTCAAAGGATTCATGATGAAAAATAATATACACCTCCATGAAAGAACCAATGGAGTCTGAATACAGATCAAAGCACACTCTTTTTCACCATTTTTTTTGGTGTTTTTTTTTTGTTTGTTTGTTTTTGCGGGGGTGGAGGGAGGTCTGTATGTAATGATAGATTTAGAAATGTTATTTGCAGGAATTGCACATGTATCACCTAGATTAAATTGCTTATTTTCTCAGGGAAGTGAAAGAATTTGGTACTCAAAATTTTTAAAAATTAACGTTAACATTTTGCAAGGGGGCAGCTAGGTGGCGCAATGGATAGAGCACCAGCCCTAAAGTCAGAAGGACGGGAGTTCAAATGTGATCTCAAACACTTAACACTTCCTATCTGTGTGACCCTGGGCAAGTCACTTAACCCCAATTGCCTCAGTTAAAAAAAAAAAAAAAAAAAAAAAAAGATTTTGCAAGGGTGAATGTTGAAGACTATCTTTGCATGTATTTTGAAAATAAAAAAAAATTATCAAAATAAAACCAAAACAATAAATGTTAAAATTTGTTTTTACACACAATTGTGGGAAAAAAGGATTTTCTGAGTGTAACGGGAGCAACGATTGAACATCAATTCCTAAATTCAACCCCCAGCCCTTAATGCACGGCACATTGGTAGATCACGTTTATGGGTACTGCCGGACTCGGAGATAGAGGATTTAGAACCCGCGGAATGCTGGGAATTGTAGTCCAAGAGCCGTTTCAGGAACTCCACATGAAACCGCGAAGAGGCTAAAGGCGCCATTTCTTGCAGCGCATGCGCACACCACAAAAGGAGGCAGCATGGAGGATCCATCTGTTCAACCCGGCAAGAGAAAACGCGAGGAGGAAGAAAAGAAGGAGGAATCCGACCTGGTTCCTGGACCAGGAGGAGATAAAGAGGCCGTTGGAAACGGAACCACTGCCTCCACCCGTTTTCCTTTCTCCGGCTTCCGAGTGCAGAAAGTGCTCAAAGAGTCCTCGCGGGATAAAATCATTTTCCTCCATGGGAAGGTACCATTCATCCCGCTGTTCGGGGGAGTGAGGCGGAAGGGCCTGCACCAAGTTGTCCACGCTTAGGTTGCGGGGAATGTACCATCATTGAATAAGGGAGACAGAATGTACCAAGTATTGGAAAAGGGAGACAGCATGTACCAAGTATTGAAAAAGGGAGACAAGATGTACCAACTGGGACTGGAAGAGGGCAAGTTATTGCATTTACTCAGCTTTAGACAGAGAACCCTGAGCAAGATGTATTCTTTCATTCGGTTGGTCACTCAGATTTAGTCCCCGGGAGATGTTCCTGGCGGACGCTGCTCTTGACTCTTTAATTTCTTCTACAACGCAAAGCAATTATAATAAATAATACTAATAGTAAGCGATAACAGTTGGCGTTTATAGTGCCTGCTGTGTGCCTAGCTCTTTATAATCCTTATCGCATTTGATCGTCACAAAACCCTAGAAGGGGCTCTCTTACCCCATTTTATAAATGGGTATACTGAGTCCAGCAGGCTCACCGCGCTCCAGCAGTTTTCTCACAAGCTTCTTGCGGGCAGGGACTGTCATTTTCTTCCTTTCGTGTTCCCCAGAGTTTAATAAATATTTATCGAATTAACCTGCAAAATAGGGATGATCCTTGTGCTACCTCCCTTGCAGAGTTGCTTTGAGAGTTGACTTTAAGGTATTTTAATAATAGTTAATAATAATTATTATTATCACTAAGGAAATCCTAATTGTGTGGGAAACGTGCCCCCCGGGAGCATCTCCTACCTTTTTAATATGGGAGGCAGAACAAATGTTTTTAATAATAATAATAGCCTCCATGTTATTTAGCTGTTTGAGGTTTGCGGAAGTGCTCCTTTGAGTCCCACTGTAACAGTGGGAGGTAGCTGCTGTTAATGTCCCCTTCTAGATGAGGAAACAGGTTCAGAGAGGTTAGCTGATTGGCTTGCCAAGGTCATGCTCCTAATAAGTGTCTGAGGCAAGATTTAAGCTTGTCTCCCTGCCTCCAGATCCAGCCGCTGTCACTGTCACCTCGCTGACTTTTATTGTTAATAAAATTATAACTAGTAATTGTATTAATAAATATAAGAGGACCTCACACAAAAGGGAGCTGAGAAGTCACTGGACACAATGTTTCAGATGCTAAAAGATCTAAGGTAAAAAATTGAAACAGTTTCTAATTTTAAGGAGCTCAGCAGGGAGACAGTGCTTGAGAAATTATAATCATTAGTCATTTTAGTTGGTAATTGTTAGTAATAGCAAAGAAGGTGCCTTAGTCCGAATGTCACGGCTCTGCGGCCTTGTAGTACCGGCTGCTCTCCATGGCAAGCCTTGCAGTCAGTACGCTTGGGCTTCTGTGGCTTTGGCGTATCTCAGGTCTTCAGTCTGAAATCCCTACTGAGGAGAGTCACCAAAGAGCCCTTTAATCCAGGGGCCAGCTCACTGTCCCTCAGACTGCTGGGAGGCCGGACTCTAGTAAAAACAAAAACACACGCTGTCTCCCCCCCTCAGCCCATTTGCCATAACCCAGCAGGCTGCATAAACGTCCTCAGGGCCCCCCCCTCCCCCCCCCCCCCCCCCCCCCCCCCCGGCCCCTAGTTTGAGAACCCCTGGTTTAATCTAATTGTGGGGACACTTAAATTCTAAATCTAGTTTCAGTACTCACTGATGTGGGAGATTGAACAAGTTTCTAAGTGACGGGAGAGTTCACAGAGGCCAGAAGGATCCTGTGAAGTCAGAAGGTGCTGGTTATCCCAGCTTTAATGAGTGCTCTGAGCTTCTCTGATTCTTCCTTTCACAGGTAAATGAGACTTCTGGGGATGGAGAAGGGGAGGATGCAGTGGTCATTCTGGAGAAGACTCCCTTCCAAGTGGACCAGGTGGCTCAGCTCCTGCTGGGGAGTCCTGAACTCCAGTTGCAGTTCTCCAATGACATCTACAGCACCTATAATCTGTTCCCACCAAGGCTGCTGAGCGGTGAGTGTGGGGGTAGAAAGGGCAGGAAGAATAACACTGGGAGGCTACATCGGCTAATTTGCAGGTTTCTAGTTTTCCAGGAGTATGCTAACTGGGGGAGTAGTCATAGGCTATGGAACACAATTGCCTGTGACACAATGAGGGGCAGGAATTGGCAGAATTTGAGATTTTCCCTATAGCATATTTTTCATTTCAAAGAATAATCATCCATCCATCTCTGCATTATTGTTGTGAGGTAAAAGCTTAACAATTTTCCTTTAACAGTTATATTCTAATTTCTTTTTAAATCACATGTGTAAATGCAATACATTCTTTGCAAGGCATTCTGTGGTTTTATTTCTTGCTTTTGGCTTGACTTTTGCTTACAGTTAGGCATAAAACACTGATTTACATTTATGAATCTTGCAACTGTCTTTTTGATTGATTCAGTCTTGGCCTCTTGATCAAAAAAGGTTTTTTTCTGCTTCTTTGAAAATGTCTTCAAATCCTTGATGTGCAACAAATACATTTGCAATAGAGAACACAAACACTTAGGTCCTTTATTTGAATAAATCTCAATTTATCTGTCTAAAAAATCTGAAATAATTGGCCATTGTGGATTTGCTTGTTTTGAAGTTGTCATTTTGTTAAATGTACCCCGTCAATTTACAAGGGTGGGATATAATCATAGCAAAAGGCACTGTGATGAGCTGTGAACCATCATACTTTCCAAACAAAAAGGCTCTTTTGGTCATGTTCTTACTCCTGTTTGGATTCTGCTACCATATACATTCCACGCACAAAATTATGGAATCCTCCTTTAAAGACTATTCCCATTTCATTTTTATATTCACCCCTATCCCTACAATTGTTTCTTTTTGATATTTTTTGGCAAACATATCAATTTTCCTGTTTTTAATTCATTTTTAGGGTGAATTACGTTAGTTTTTATAGTCTCTACTAGATGATTCTGGACTCTCCTCATCTCTTCTGAATAATTTCTGCTTTGTGCAGAACACTTATGTCATGCTGAAAGAAAGAACTTGTTTAGACTAAGCCAAAACCTCTGCCCTTATTAAGCTTAAAATCTGATGAGGAAATGGATATATCGGAAGAGAGGAGAAGACAATGAAAGTAGTAAGATTTGCTAGAAAGCTATTGGAGTAGTGGCAAGTGGCAAAAAAGGCCTTATACTAGGATGTTAGCATTGAGATTAGTTGAACACAGGATGAAAGCTGTAATATTCTTCTCTAAAATGTAATATTCTCTGTTGAGGTTTTCTTGGGGGTCTCTGGAGGCAGTCTTCCTTTCAGTTTAGTAATCACCACAAGTACAGACAAGGATTAAGGTCCAAATCCTTTATTGTCTCTTTCTAAGTCTTGCCTCCTTTCTTGGGGCCCAATTAGCTTTCTTATAGTTTAGATCCTTTATTATCTCCTTCCTGGGTCTGGGCAGCTTTCTGGAAAGCCTTTCAGTCTGGCCTTGGTTCCAAGAGTTTGAGCTCCGGTCTGTCTTCTCTGGCTTCTGAATCTCCCCAACTTCTAAGAGTTTGTGCTTCAATCTCCAGTCACAACAAAGGTGGAAGATGGAATGAATCTGTCTTACCTTGTCCTTTCTGTCCCTGAGAGCTTCTTGCTTATATGCTGTACACTGAGTACACACCAATCATTATATCACTGGGAAACTAGATTTAACCACTGTCTCCTCAATTCCACTTAGTATCTTGTTTCAAGTTTTGATTAAATCAATCATATTGAACCATGCTGAATTAGATAACTATAGTCTCTATCAATTCCACTAACTTAGTACCTTGTAAGAATCCTTTGTTTCAAGTTTAGAGTTCTGGACCATAACAGAAAGCTGTTGGAAAGGTAGATTCAACAGAGTTTGATAACTGATTAGATATAATAGGTGAGGGAAAAGAAAGAATCAAACATAAAAATATTTGTTGAATTGAATGACAGATGCCAAGACTTCCAGCATAGAAGACTGGTGAGTGGTGGTGCATTGACAGAAATTTTGATATAAACTTGGTTCTGTATTTATGAGTTTGAGATGGCAAAGGGATACCCAACTAAAAACTGTCTAAGTAGGTAGATGCTGGAACTCTGTCTTCCAGAAATCAGCTGAAGTCAGGATCACTAAACGTCTTTATTCTCACGTGCAATTGGCAATTAGTCTCACGTGCTTCATTATCCAAGTGCATTGCTCAGTTCTAGCCCTTTACAGGTAGAAATTTGGGTCTAGAGTTTAGAAAAAAGATCTGATATGAAGATACTAATTCAGGAGTTATCCACATAGGAGAGGTGGTATTTGAAATTGTGAAAGAGAATAATATTACCAAAGAATAGA
Organism: Sminthopsis crassicaudata; assembly: GCF_048593235.1. NCBI lineage: Eukaryota > Metazoa > Chordata > Mammalia > Dasyuromorphia > Dasyuridae > Sminthopsis > Sminthopsis crassicaudata. The sequence continues at coordinate 500,583,603 of NC_133619.1, read as the reverse complement.
GTATAAAAAGGCTATATTACTAGAGCATAACCTTGAGGAAAGAGGATATAGTGATATTACAGAGAAAGTTTAAAAGGATTAACCTAAAAGAGAAGGAAGGATAGTTCATCTTCTACCACCTGAGAGAATAGAATGAGTGATGATGCTGAGAATTTAGTGAATAGAAGAGAGGAGCTGAGATAACTAAGTTTAGATGTCTCATTCTTCTGAGGGAGATAGAAGCAAAATATTTTGCTTTAAATATTTTGAATAACCCTTTGACCCAGCATTGCTGCTATTGGGATTATATCCCAAAGAAATACTAAAGAGCGGAAAGGGACCTGTATGTGCCAAAATGTTTGTGGCAGCTCTTTTTGTAGTGGCCAGAAACTGGAAGTTGAATGGATGTCCATCAATTGGAGAATGGTTGGGTAAATTATGGTATATGAAGGTTATGGAATATTATTGCTCTGTAAGAAATGACCAGCAGGAGCAATACAGAGAGGCCTGGAGAGACTTAAATCAACTGATGCTGAGTGAAAAGAACAGAACCAGAAGATCACTGTACACTTTAACAACAATACTGTATGAGGATGTATTCTGATGGAGGTGGAAATCTTCAACATAAAGAAAAACCAACTCACTTCCAGTTGATCAATGATGGACAGAAATAACTACACCCAGAGAAGGAACACTGGGAAGTGAATGTAAATTGTTAGCACTAATATCTGTCTGCCCAGGTTGCATGTACCTTCAGAAGCTAATACTTAATGTGCAACAAGAAAATGGTATTTACACACATATATTGTATCTAGGTTATATTGTAACACATGTAAAATGTATGGGATTACCTGTCATCGGGGGGAGGGAGTGGAGGGAGGGAGAGGATAATTTGGAAAAATGAATTTAAAAAAAAAATATTTTGAATAAGTCTATCTACCCAGGTTACTTATACCTTCAGAATCCAATTCTTAACGTGCAACAAGAAAATTGGATTTACACACATATATTATATCTAGGTTATACTGTAACACATGTAAAATGTATGGGATTGCCTGTCATCTAGGGGAGGGAGTAGAGGTAGGGAGGGGAAAATTTGGAAAAATGAATACAAGGGATAATGTTATAAAAAAAATTTACTCATGCATATATGCTGTCAAAAATTTTATAATTATAAAATTAATTAAAAAAAAAAAAAGAAAAAAATATTTTGAGTAAGAGTACTATTGAAGGCCAAAGGAATTTGGAGAAGCTTTGGAATAGCTTCTTCCCTTCCCCTTCCCCCTTTCCCATTCAGCCCAAGTGATAGTTTACTTATTCTAAGCCTTATTGCCTTATACTCAATCGCTAAAATGTCTATATTCTCCACAAAAATCATAGAATATTAAGTGAAAGATAATTTGAAGGCTATCTATTCCAACTCATATTTTAATGGCAGTCCCCTTACTTCATCACCAACCAGTGGTTATCTAAGCTTTACTTCAAGCCTTTGGTGAGGGAAAACTCACAACTTCCCAGGGTACTTCATGCTACTTTTGTGTAACTCAAATTGTTTTGTTTTGTTCAGGAATGTAAAAATGTTTTTGTGGGTTTTTTATTCACTCACAATTCAGAATAAATTATCTTCAAGCTTGGTTAAAGATAACCTTAGCAAACCATGATGTATTTTATCACCTGAACCCAGTAATTGATGATTTTATATGATTTTCTTAAACATCAACCTTTATTTAACTCACTTTCTCCAACTGACTTCTCTGAAGTTAGAGACAAATACTGTTTTTTACTTGCATCATAGTTTCTAATAGTGGAAGACTATTCCAGAAAATTAGAACATGTTACCTCCCATGCTTCCACCCATCCCCCCTGTCAGGTTCCTTCTCATCTTGAGGAATTTCAATGAATTCAACTTCAACTTAACAGAGAGGCTGTACAAATCTTGCAGCTTACTCCTTTTTCAACCATATTCACATAATTTCCAAGCATGGCATCATAAGTGATCTCTGACGACCTTTTTTTTTTTTTTTGAGATTAGATCTTCCTATTTCTCCCAGTTCATACCCTACTGTTAATTAGCAGGAACTTTGACATGTCCCATTTCTGGGTTCACCCTTCCTTAGGGAGTTTAGTGATCTCCCTAACCCCAGGACTTACTATATTGGTTCCAGATTTAATGTAGTCACTCAGGCAGCTTTAACCCTATTGTAGCTCAACCTCTCCAACTTCCCCAAACTCATACATTTCATCAGGCTTCCCCTCTCACTAGCAAGAACTACAGAGTGTGTGCCACCATGTCTGACACTGAGGAGCTTTACCAGCTGAGTAATGAGAACAGCAGTCATTTTTAGTATTTTGTAAGTTATTTCAATGTCAGTTTTTTGTTGTTTTGTTTTGTTCTGAGGGGTGTTTTATGAGTTAATGATTCTCAGGCTGGAATGTACTGAAACCAGGTACTGCCAACTCTTAGAGCTCTGTCTTCAGTACTACCCTGTATGGCATTTAGTTCATCAGTAATTCAATCTTTCTTTTTCTTTCTTTCTTTCTTTCTTTCTTTCTTTCTTTCTTTCTTCCTTCCTTCCTTCCTTCCTTCCTTCCTTCCTTCCTTCCTTCCTTCCTTCCTTCCTTCCTTCCTTCCTTCCTTCCTTCCTTCCTTTCTTTCTTTTATTAATTTTATAATTATGACATTTTTTGACAGTACATATGCATAGGTAATTTTTTACAACTTTATCCCTTGTACTCCTTACTGTTCCGAATTTTCCCCTCCTTCCCTCCAACTCCTCCCCTAGATGGCAGGCATTCTCATACATATTAAATATCTTATAGTATATCCTAGGTACAATATATATGTGCAGAACCGAATTTTGTTGTTGTTGCAAAGAAAGAATTGGATTCGGAAGGTAAAAATAACCTTGGGAGAAAAACAAAAAATGCAAACAGTTTACACTCATTTCCCAGTGTTTTCTTCTCTGGGTGTAGATAATTCTGTCCATCATTCATCATTTGGAATTGGATTGGCTCTTCTCTATGTTGATTGGCTCTTCCATCAGAATACATCCTCATACAGTATCATTGTTGAAGTGTATAATGATCTCCTAGTTCTGCTCATTTCACTCAGCATCAGTTGATTTAAGTCTCTCCAAGCCTCTCTGTATTCATCCTGCTGGTCATTTCTTACAGAGCAATAATATTCCATCAAATTCATATACCATAGTTTACCCAACTATTCTCCAATTGATGGACATCCATTCATTTTCCAGTTTCTAGCCACTACAAAAAGAGCTGCCACAAACATTTTGGCACATACAGGTCCCTTTCCCTTCCTTAGTATTTCCTTGGGATATAAGTCCAGTAGTAGCACTGCTGGGTCAAAGGGTATGCACATTTTGATAACTTTTGGGGCATAATTCCAAGTTGCTCTCCATAATGGTTGGATTCTTTCACAACTCCACCAACAATGCATCAATGTCCCAGTTTTCCCACATCCCCTCCAACATTTATCATTATTTGTTCCTGTCATCTTAGCCAATCTGACAGGTGTGTAGTGGTATCTCAGAGTTGTCTTAATTTTCATTTCTCTGATCAGTAGTGATTTGGAACACTCTTTCATATGAGTGGATATAGTTTCAATTTCATCATCTGAAAATTATCTGTTCATATCCTTTGACAATCTTTCTTTTCATTAACTGATACATCATTTGTTTTATTTACCTTTATTACATCTGTTTTATCAGAAAGTTTATCAGCTGTTCATTTAACTTTTCTTTTTTATAGTCACTACTTGTAATCTCTAACAATTATTTCTTAAATCTACTTTTCACTTTAGGATTCTTTTATTTTTGCATTTCAAAAACATGACATCACCCTTTATCATAAAAATTTCTCCATCTTTTCTAGAATAATGACTGTCTTCAAGGTTCAGGGTCAGTCTTTCTTTTCCAAAAACCACACAGCCAACAGCTGTAGCAATGGTCAACGTCTTAAGCTGGGTTTTTTTCTTTTGTGATCAACAAGACCTTTTACCACAAGAAGTAGTGATCCAAATTTTAGCCTGTTCAAAACCAATGTACCAAGTGCTTCTCCTATAAGATATTCAGCAATTACTGACCAAGGGTTTATGGCAACATATGCAATTTCAAGATCAGGTACAGGAGATTGGATGTTAGAAACTTTTTTTTTTTAAAGAACCAAGGAACAATTTATACAATAAGAACAACATTATAAAGATAAACAGCTTTGAAAGAGTTAAGAATTTTGATCAATGTAATGTTTAAGCATGTCTCCAGGATATTTAAGGATGAAGCATGTTACTCTCTCTTCTCCATCACAAGTTTATTGGAATTTCCTTGAATCACCTCATTGCTGAAAAGAGCCATGTCCATCACTGTTGATCTTCACAAAACCTTGTTGCTGTGTATAATGTTCTGCTCATTTCACTCAGCATCAGTTCATGTAAGTCTCTTTAGGCTTTTCTGAAATGCCTGCTGACCATTTTTTATAGAACAATAATATTCCATTGCATTCATACACCATAACTTATTCAACTATTCCCCAATTGATAGGCATCCATTCAATTTTCAGTTCCTTCCACTACAAAAAAGGGCTGTTGAAACCCCTTTTAATAGGTATCTTGGAGCTCACATTTCCAATCTCTGGCTATATTAATAAAATATGGAAAGAGAGGATCTCTGTCTCTGTTAAACTTTATGACTTTCATTGTTTCTATCCTTTAATGTAATATTCTCCTTCATGCAACTTTTTTCATTTTACCATATATTATGTTGCCACTTTATTAGTGTCCATTTGCAGAAATCATAGCCTTCTGAATGATTTCTTCAGGGATTGTGATAGTAGATTGCTCCTTCAGCTCAGCAGTGATAGCATCAGTCCCAGTCTCACTCCTCTTCCAATTTCCCCCAGATTTGCCTCTTTGCTAATTTTGTAAGCCTTCCTTAGCAATGTCTGGGCAGGGGTAGGGTTTGCTCCCAGGCTCTTCATCGATTTCAACAGTGACATCCTGAAGTCATATTTTGGTATTGTTCTTCAGGTCTTTCACTTTTCCTACAGTCTCTCCATTTTTTGTTATTTTGAATCTCCCCCAACCCTGTTCAGTGAATCGCAGTTGACTCCTTTGGCCTCATAGTAACAGAAACAGCATCTACTAAGATTGACACCTTAGAACATTAGGACTCCAAATTTGACATCTTTAACATAAACACAAGTCAGATGGAGGAACAGTGATTGTCCTGGACCCTGGTTCTAGCTGATGAAAAAATGGGAACAGCTAAAGCATTTTTGCAGGAGGTAGAGATTGTGGATAGGGAGGGGGCCAAGCAGGTGCTCAAAGCATGTCATGAGTAACGAGAGAGGGGCTGACAACTCTAATTGTTAAGCCTGTCTTTTCTCATATATAACCAAACTCTTCCTCTTTGCTACATCTACCTTTTGGTTCTAATTCTGCTTTCCTGGACTGCAGTACAAGTCTATTCCCTTTTCTTTATGCCAGCCTTTGATGACCACAATCATGTCTTCCCTAAGCCTTCTCTTCCTAGGCTAAATGCTAAATTTTCTCCCATCAGTCCTTATGTAGTATGGCCCAAGTTAGATTTGGAGATTCCCAGACTGCACAGTGGGGGTGGAAGTTTTTACTAAAGGGATACACAACATCTAATATATGATGTAATACTGATGGTAAGTACAATATGATAGAATCTTATGACTGGAAGCAGGATTTAAAATAGATAATGAACAGAATAATAAACAAAATGTTATTTAGATTATTTTATATATACATATCATTTTAGTGTACCATATTTTTCCAGAAAAACTTTTTAAAATTTATGATAAATTTGACTAACATGAACTTTTCTTTTTTTTTAATTAAATTTTTTTATTATAGCTTTTTATTTACAAAACACATGCATGGGTGATTTTTTTAGCACCGACCCTTGCAAGATCTTCTGTTCCAACTTTTCTCCTCCTTCCTCCCATCCCCTCCCCTAGGTGGCAGGTAGTCCCATACATGTTAAATAGTAACATGAACTTTTCATATACAAATACAAATAGAAAAAAATTGTATATGAAACCATAAATCTCTTACAATTTTTAAAAAATAATACATGACATATAACACATTGGTATCAATTCTGCCCCTTCTGAATCTCCTAATGCCCGCTTAATTAGATGAGCATTGTGAGTACCACTCAGTACAATTTCAGTTGCTTTCTTTGGCGTGAGTTCCCCTGAGGATGACTCCGTGGGTTCCTTTTTTCCTTGTGAGGTGTCTTTTTGAGATGACCTGCCACAAAGAGGAAATTGTTTGTCCCTCAGGTGTTCACACACACAGCACCCAGCTAGGGCTGGTGTTAGGCTCAGGACCTTTAAGAACTTGGAAAGGACTGCAGAATTTGTCTCCAATTCCCTGTGATGAGGGGAGGTGACACGACCCATTTTTAAGATCCTTTCGGGCTTGTATATCTCCCCTTGTGTGGCCTTCTACAATGAATTGCGCAGAAAAAGTATTTGGTAAAAATGCTGAATGAAGAATCCCTGATCCTCAAACCCTGATTTAGTTCTGGACAAGTCAAAGAACAGCCACGAGGTGGCGGTGTCACCTCGCCACTCAGGCCAGGCCCGGCCAGAGCTGGGATAGGCAAATCCCTTCTTGGAGCAGGATGGGAGGCCACAATCCCTTTCCTTTGAGTCACCCTCTATGGCTTTCCACAGGATCTCCTCATATCTCTCTCCTTGTTCCTGCCCCTTAAAAACTGTTTTAAAAACTATATTTCAGTCTAAAATTAGTTTCTTTTGTCACCCCATGTGTTTTGTTTTATGCATTTAAAAACATTCTGAGAAAGGGTCTGTAAGCTTCATTTCTGGATATATAACTTACGGATTCCTTTCATAACTAACTGCCTTTTCTTTTTATCACTTAATTAACAGGTGTTTATTAAGCATCTACTCTGTGCCCTGGCATTGTGCTGGATGGTAGGTAGGGACACAAAACCACTGTGTCTGTTAGGGAACTCATCTGCCCTCAAGAGTTCTCTCTCACCTCCAGAGATCGCTTCCATTACCATGTTTCTCCTTGTCTCAGGGCACTCCCAGCTCCTTGGCCTGCTGCTGCATTTTTCCCTCAACTATTCTCGGATGCCCTTTGTTAGGGAACTAAACTGTTGCAGCTCAGAGATTCTTAAAGGTCATCTAATTCAACCTTTTTCTTTTGCAGATCTTCCAGTTAAATAACTTGTTCAAGGATGCATAAGAAATTAGTGGTAGAGTGAGCCTAAGTCTTAGGCTTCCTGACTCACAGTCTAGTGCCTTCTCTGCATTGTTATTCTTGAGGCGAGATTGTGGTAGAAACCTTTGTGGTTTGATAGCTGATGGCTCATCTTGGTGTTCTCTCCAACTAACCAGAATAGGTCAGATATTCTAATATCAGATATTAGAATATTTCCCTTAGGCCGCCCCCCCTTATCTAATTGCATTACTCAGATACTCTTGAATCTCCCATTAGCTGAGCCTAATTTGTGAAATTTTAATGACCCCTTACCTGGGGAGGAGATATTTCTGAGAAAGGAAGGGGAGGGAGTTAACTTAGGAACCAGGATTGCTTTCTGGAAAGGTCAATTGTTTCCCTGGTTATAAAACAGGGGAATGGAATCTCTAGTTCAGTAGGAGGTAGGAATTTATGATTGAAGAGAATGGGGGAGAGCTATCCAAGGTAGGGAGGAGAGAGGGGAACCAGGTTTTGGGAACTATATCCTAATAGGCTTCCAAGAAACTTTGGGACTTTAGCCTCAGGCCAGTATTGTCCTCCCTAATTTTATAATGGAGAAACTCATTCTTCTAAGAATGGAGGAATGCCCAGAAAGAATCAACAGAGTAGCTACTGAGGGCTTATATGGAAGCCTTGTTTGAAATTACTCTTAGTGAGAGTTTTCAGTTCAGGTTTTTTCTTTGGGGGTTTTGAGTTTTACTTCACTTCTGTTTATGTTGAGCATGCCTTCCTCTGTGTGTTTTGAACAGTTATCTTCATTAGAACTTTTTTTTTTCCTCTCTCTCTCTGGGGAAATTGTAATTGAGAACATTAAGGAGGAAGATTGGTGCAGCTGTGGTGGCTACACAAAACTGTCATGCCAGGGTGACTTTGGCCCTGGTCGCAATTGTACAATGTAACTGAGTTCTCCAGCAGCTGGAGAGGAGGACTGGGTACCAGGCACCCCAGGCTCACTCCATCACAGGCCAGCACAGGGCTTTGGCAATGTCCCATCGTATCCTGGGTCTCCTCTTTAGCTCTTTTCTGCAGCTGAGCAGAGGACAGTAGTCATTAGAGTGAGGACAGTAGTTAAAGTTACTAATGAGCAGAAATAGTCTTGGCTAGATCTCTTCTAAAGAGAAGTCACTTCCTGCCTCTAGATCTTAGCTGCTTCTTCTATATGAGTATATAACTAACTTCTCTATAACAATACACTAGATCATCTCTGAGTCCCTTCCTAACAGTTTAAGAATCTAGGGCTGTGTAGTCAGCAGTGTGGCTTTACTCATTCTAAATCAGTAGAGAGGAATGTAGCTTTGAGCAAGCTTCGATTGAGCAAAACCCCACTGTGGCCTGGGTTAGATCAGAGTAGAATGTTGCTGAGACTTGAAAGGAAGATTTCTGTTCCATGCTGTGCTTCTTTCTGTATCTCTAGTACTTAATATAGTATCTGGCAAATAGTAGCTACTTAGTAAATACTTATCAACCAACTTACTGAATGACCATCCTTTGGCTTTGAAACTGGTGTAGTAACAAAAAAAAAAAAAAAAAAAAAGTAGTGGCCTGGACCCTGTGTTTGATTTGGTCTCTGCTACTCATGGGATTGTGAGCAAGTTACCTACTCTCTGCAGGCGTATTTCCTTGTTTGTATAATGAGAAGGTATGATTGGTTGATTTCTAAGGTGCTTGCCAGTTCTAGAGCCTTAAATTTTCTTTTATTGAAGCCATAGAGTATTCCTCTTTAGAGAGAGATCAGTTGACATTTAAAAGAGAGTTGAGGGCTTTCCAGATGTGTTCTCTCTATAGCACTGTCAGTAGAAGGCCAGATTGATCAGCTCTTGCATGCCAGACCCAGCTAGAAAGTTTTGTGTTCTGAGCAGCCAGAGTTTTTGTGGCATGAAAACCCGAAGCCTTGCTTTCTGCAAAGATGACCTACATTTCTTGGGATATTTCAGGATCTCCTCAAACTTCCCTATTAAATGCATGCGTGTGACTAGCAGTCATGTGGAGCACATTAGTCAGGAAACAAAAAGTTATTGAATATTTTCTGTGTATAAGTACTAAATCACACTGTTATAGCCCTCAAGAAACTTACTTAGGTGCTAAGTGGAGGAAGAAGACATACACATATGAAAAGTTAAATGATCTAAGGTAGTATATCACTTATTCTATCTGTAGGCATTTATGTGTTTATTTACAGACACCTTCTATGTGCTTAGCACTGTGCTAGACACTTGGGATACAAATACAAAGAATGAAAGGATCCCAACTTAAATTCTCTGGAGAGAGATAACACGTACAAATATATATACAGAATAAAGGTAGAATCAGTGCATAGTAGTTTAGGAGAACGGGGCACTAACCATTGGAGACATGAGGAAAAGTTTCAAGTACTCTCGGAAGTAAGAAACATGAGCTTGGATAGACTTTGGGAGATAATGGAGGATAGAAGGGACTGGTGCTATGGTCCCTGGGGTTACACAGAGTTGTCTATGACTGAAGAACAACAAATGAAGAGCTGAATTGTAATAAATGTAAGGGATTCCACAAGGCAGAGGTGACAAAAGAATGTATCCCAGGCATGAGGGACTGTCAGGGCAAAGCCATAGAGACCAAAGTGGGGGTGTAGATGATAGCAAAGAGGCTGGTTTGGCTAGCCTGTAGAATGTAGAAAAAAGGGAATGATGTATAATGAAGCAGGAAAGGTAAGTTGTGACCAGACTGTGAAGGACTTTATGTTTGACTCTAAAGTTGGTAGGGAAACATTAGACTTTATTGAAATGACATGGTCTGACCTGCTAAGACAAATCACTTTGGCAGGTATAAAGAGTGAATTGGAATAAGAAAAGACTTGAGGCAAGAAGAGCAGTTAGGAGCTGTTAAATTGTTGGTCTTAGCAAGAAGTAAGAGAACCTGAACTAAGTTGATAACTATGTGAATAAAGCAAAGGAGATAGATACATGGAATGTTGGAGACAACAATGGCAAGTTTTGGCAATGGGGTGGATCTATATGAAGTGAGGGAGAGTAAGTAAAGGGGTTGTGGACCCAGGACCTTGGGAGCATAATGATGGTCTGGACAGAAATAAGAAATTTCAGAAAACAAGGGGATCTGAAGGGAATGAGTTCTACATTAGACATATGCTTGAGATGTCTATGGGATAATTATGATATAGGAATGGAATTCAGGAAAGAGAGGCTGGATATATAAATCTATCAGTTATTTTTCCTCTTGGATACTGGATTAGCTGTCCTTGAGCTCAGTTACAAGAGTAGCACTCTTAGAGACTCAAGAGAGCTGATGTGCTCATGAAATGAGAAAGTAAAGGGAGATGGTGGATAAAGAACCAACCAAGGAATCTGAGAAGGAATGGTCAAACAGGTAGGAAGACAACCTCTATGATGTTATTGTGCATATTCCTTCCAATAATTCTGATCCCAATCCGTCAGTTTCTTCCCAACTGTTCAGACTCTTGTCTCTCCCTTCCCATAAGCTCTCTGCAGGAGTCCACTTGACATGTCAGGGTCTTTTTCCTTGCTCTTTTCCAGCATTAAGAGTCTACCAGTAAAGTGCACAACCTGTCCATCAAATGTTATCTCTTGCTGTTGCCATCTGATCAGCCCATCTTTTTTTTCCACTCATACACTTCTTTGATGACACCTTTTGTTCTTGTCCTCCTTTATCTGACTATTTTGATGTGCTGAGCCTGCTCACAAAGGCCTTCTCTGAGAGCCCCATTGTGGTGTGGAGCTGGCACCAGGTTCTTGCAGGCAAAGCACATGTCCAGGTGGGTTCTATACCCTGCAGGAAAGCTCAATCCCAGCGGTGGACCAAGTTTGCTTTCTGAGCCAACCTAGCTAACTTCAGAGAAACTCACCAGTTGGCTAGGCGCAAGTATAGATTCTTTGGCCACAGCAACCCGTAGAACAAAGGAAACTTGTTATCACATGTCAGATGAATAGTGTGGATAATGAGGGCTGCAGGAGATCAAAGGGAGCTGGGGAGCCCTGGGAGCCACAGCAGGAGGTGGAATGTAAAGCAGGGCTTGGGGGGAAGATTTGGATGAAGGAGCTTTCTGGGAAAAGGGACATGAACACATTTCCCATGGCCCACTGAGTAGAGTTAGGTTTGTTTTCTGTGTGGACAGAAGTTTGGTGTCCACTCAGGATTTTAAGTGGGGCTCCCGGAGATGGCACAGGAGGAGGGAGGAATAAGAGGAAGGGCAGATGTTCTGGCATCTCTTTATGCCTTTTCCCCTCCCAATGCTCTTAAAGGCATCAGGCTCCTTTCTTTCCCCTTTTGTGTACTTCAAACCTCTTGATGCCAAAGTATTAACATTTTTTGGAGGATTTGGAAGGAGGCCAAGGCAGCATGAGTTAGAGCAGATTGAGTTTCAGGTAAACTTGAAGGGCTACTCCCCACCACAAGCCACTGTGGGACCTTTGCTATGTCCTATCTCCCTTGGGCTTCCTTAGAGCAGAGTCCAAGAATGGTTAATCAGAAAGATAACCTTCTTTTGATCCCAATCTATGAAATGTAGCTAGGATACTTATAGTACTTACCTCACACGGTGATTGATGGCATAGAGAATGTTAAACACTCCAGACCTAAACAGGTTATATTTACCTTAGCTCTCATCATTGTTGGATAGTCCTCTTTTTCTTTCATTTAAATTTTTATTTTTTGTTATTCTGAAGCTCATAAACCTCAAAAAACATGAGCATTCATATATATGCAAAACAGAAAATGATTCTCCATGATACATAATTTGCACTTTGAAAAAGAATATAATAAATTTCATTAGTTTCTTTAAAAAGATGATCATGTGTAGTGGCCAGAAACTGGAAAATGAATGGATGCCCATCATTTGGAAAATGGCTAAATAAATTATGGTATATGAATGTTATGTTCTATAAGAAATGACCAGCAGGATGATTTCAGAAAGGCCTGGAGAGAGTTACATGAACTGATGCTGAGTGAAATGAGCAGGACCAGGGATCATTATATACTTCAACAACAATACTGTATGATGATCAATTCTGATGGACGTGGCCCTCTGCAGCAATGAGAGAAACCAAATCAGTTCCAATAGAGCAGTAATGAACTGAACCAGCTACACCCAGAGAGAGAACTATGGGAACTGAGTATGAACCACAATATAGCATTCTCACTCTTTGTTATTGTTTGCTTGCATTTTGTTTTCCTTCTCTCTCTTTTTTTTTTTCTTTCTAGATTCGATTTTTCTTGTGCAGCAAGATAACTGTATAAATGTGTGTGTGTGTGTGTGTGTGTGTGTGTGTGTGTGTGTATATGCATGTGTATTGGATTTAACATATACTTGAACATATATTGGACTACCTGCAAGCGGGGAGTGGGGGTTGGGGAGGGAGGGAGGAAGAAAAGTTGGAACAGAAAGTTTTGCAGGGGTCAGTGTTGAAAATTTACCCATGCATATGTTTTGTAAATAAAAAGATATTTTTAAAAAATGATGACCATGTCTTTGCCCAGGACCTCAGAGAGAAGATACCTCAAGAGCTATACTGACTGTTTCACGTTCTTTTTTGTTTTCCCTCCCTCTCCTGCCTGGACCTACTTACTCTCCCCACTTTAGGACTTGTAACAGTCTCTTAGTGTACTTCTATGGAGCTCAAGATCCTCTTTCCATTCTCTTTTGAAAGCCTTATCATCTGTGGAGGCCAGGCTTCCTAGATTCTACTGAAAAAGCAGCAATGCTTCAGGCTACTGTATGCTCCCTCAACCAGCAAAACCAGCGAGCTCGCCTTCTGAGGTAGAAGCCCTTAGTGGGGCCAAGACCCAAGTCTTGGTGGGCAGCGCCAGGGCCCTTGTCAGCAGAAAAGTTCCGCTTACTCAGAGGACCTGAGAGCTAGGCTTGGGCTGGAACCAGATTGCCCACAGTGGTAGCTTATTCCATTTCTTCATTTGGCTCTGTCTGTAAATTCCAGCCTGTGGTAGCCTGCTCCCTTTGCTTCCTCCCAGATTAGTGGTTAGCTTCCTGAAAGCCTTCTTGTGGTGCTACTTTAAGTTTTAGTTGATGCTGAATTCCTTCCCCCCCTTTTATTTTTAAATGAAGTGACTTGTTTAGGGTAACACAGCTACTAAGTGTCTGAGACCATATTTGAATTCAGGTCCTCCTGACTCCAGGACCAGTGCTATATCCACTGCACCACTTAGCTGCCTCTGAATCCCTTTTTGAGAGTAATATCCTGTGTCTTTTCTCAGTCTCCCCTTTCTCCCTATTGACCCAGCCCACTCCTAGACATACAGGAAACTTTTTCATTGTTTTTCATTGAGACTTGGTGTCTATGTTCTTAATTAACATGAAATAAAGAAATGATGAGAGAAATCCTTAAGGGGAGAGGCTACTTTTTTTTTTTTTTTTTTTTTTTTTTTTTTAATAACTAGGAAGTATCAAATGTCATGCTTCATGTTCAGGTAGGGCATTTACTCTCTCTTAGAATAAACTTTTTCTTTGTTTAAAATTATGAATCAGAATTCAGTAGTGTGTGTGTTTCTATACTTTGATAAGAGTCAGCTATCCTGATTCTCACATTTTGCTGAGTGATACAGATGCTGTAGTTATCCTACAATATAACTTTTCCCATCCTCAAAGTCTGTTTCCTTCCCTCCCCCTCTCCCCCATTCCTCTCAAACTATCATTGAGAGTATAGATTGAAGCCACTTTCCTCGGCCTCTTCTGGTTAGGGCTGGGTTGTGAGGGCTGTGCTTAGGATAGCAGAATTTGATTTTTGAACCAGGAGATCCATTTAACTCCCTAACATTTTGTCAATTAGCCAACTGTGGCTGGTGACTAAGGAGGGGAAGAGTCTGAATTGGCCCTCTTTACCATAGTCTTCAGAAAGACTGGAAGAAGTAGAGGAACTGGGGTCCTAATAAAGGAATCTGGGCAGACCCAAGACCTTGCTAAAACCAGGCCTCTGCCTCAGAGAGCAGCCTTAATCTCTAGTGGTACCAGGTAATTAGTGGTTTGGGGATATGCTTTTGAGACTTCCAGCAACTGAACCACACCCTTTGGCCCAATTGATCCTCTCTTTGGAGGTATGTCTGCATTTTCCCTGAGAGGGTGGAGGAATAATTTTGTAATTCTTGGGCTCCTGCCCCCCAGTTATTAACCCATCTAGAGACTGCTACTCTGTTCCTAACTTCTAGACCTATCTCTTACTCTTTACCTTAAGTTGAGGATGATGGAGAGTGTTGACTAGCAAGAGAAAAGCTCCAGAATACAAATTCTTAACCTGGAGTCTGTGAATTTGGTTTTCAAAAAGATATATTTTTTTAATTGCTCATTTGTAATTGTATTTGTAAACTTGTGTAGTTTAGTTTAGACATTCTGAAAGCATTATGTTGAGAAGGGGTCCACTAAAGGGGAATCCAACTCAAAGAAAGTTAAGAACTTCTGGCCTAGGAAGTGAACACGTCTCTCTCACCTGCTTCTGCTCTGTTGGCTCTTAATGTACAAGGCATCTCTGACTGTGGGCCTGAATTCATGGCCAACCAAGCCTATTTATGTGTCTCTTTACAGATCTATCTTTCTTTGTTTTGAGAAAAAGTCTTCATTCCCAGATTATGCATTTCTATTGTTTCTCCCTTCTCTTCTGGGCCTAGCACATCTGGGTCAGATAAATGGAAACTGGCTTATTGTAATGAAGGGAGAGCAAAAACCGCAGCCTGAGCCATTGAAATGACCTCATGCAGTAAAAGTCGTTAGGGACCACTGGAAAACAGTCTTGTTTGAACATGTGTATGGGAAGGAGAGCAGACTGTCTGTGGTTTGCATTTTCGTGTTTCATTTGCAGTGGCGTTTTCCTGGGGATTTGGGTAATCTTGGTTTGGCAAGGAGAAGGAGAAGCATCTGCTCTTCTCTTTCCTCTAGTCAGCTCCCACCTGCAGCTCTGTCCCTTGCCTTCTGCCTCTGAAAACAGCTAGTCCTGGGTGCCATAACTGCAAAAAGAGGAAGGACAAAGGGTTGATGGACAGCCATTCTTGGTGGAGCCAAAAGGCAGGCAGCATTGACACGAGTTGTCAAAAGGAACATGTGTATGTCAGAGAAAGGGTGTGTTTCAGGCCAACAGCAAGACTTCTTGTACTTTACTTGTCCTAGGCTAGTCTGAATTTTTTGGGTATCCAGTTGGTCTCATTCATTGTTCAGGGCTGGATGTAATCCTAGTATTTAGCATCATGATTTTTTTAAGGTCTCTTTTTTTTCTTGTGGTTTTCCCCTTTTGACTAATAAAATGATTGTACAAGTATAACATTTTGCTGTTTTGAGTGGGGAGGTAAGGAAAGGAGGGAGAAAAAATTTGGAATTTAAAATCTTGCAAAAATGAATGTTGAAAATTATCTTTACACATAATTGGAAAAATAAAAATACTATTGAGGGGGGAAAATCTTATTCTCCTAAATCTTAGAAGTTAGAGATATCTCTCTAGCAATTTTGTCTTGCAATTGAAGATAATTCTTTAGAGTTGTTTCTAAATCAGTTGTTGAAATCCTTCAAGTGTAAGAATGTGACCCTTGGGCTACCATTTTGTATATAAATGTTGCCTTTGATATGTAGATATGAACATTTTATCTGATTGTTTTAGTGGAATTTGGATTGGACTCTACACTTTAGGCTAGAAAAAGAATGGTCTTAAATTAGCAAATGGAACCCAGAGTTGATTTCTTTATTGCCGGGAGCATTTCTCTGCTCTGAGATAAGAACTGCTATCTGGGGCAGCTAGGAGTCACAGTAGATCGAGCACTAGCTCTGAAGTCGGGAGGACCTGAGTTCAGCTACTTAACACTTCCTAGCTGTGTGACTCACTTAGCCCCAATTGCCAAAGAACTGCTTGGGGGGGGGGGGGTGGTTTGGGACTTAATACCTTGCCAGACTTAGACTGCTACTCTTAGAGAAACTAAAGGTTCCAAATCTGAGCCAACCTTTAGCAAGGAGAATTCATAGAATTGTAAAGCTGTAAGGGATCCTAGAAGCTATCCTGTCTAACTCTCATTTTACAGATAATTAAACTGAGGTACAGGTAGTTAAGTGATTTGCCCCATATCACACAAGTAGAGAGAGCCGGAGACAAGGCTTAAACTCAGGTTTTCTCAGAGTCTGGCATGGTATCTTAATGGAGAGTCTTCTGTATTTAAGAAACATTTATCTGGCATCTGTGTAGTACTTTTTACTAAGCTCATCACTTATTGGTCTGGTAATATCGAATCTGGATCCTCTTGAAACTTAGTGGGAACTTGGATCTTAAGTGAGTTCCCAGTTCCCCTTACAAGTTGGCTGTCATTGGATGACTCCAAATAGTCTGGATATAGTCAAGTGATTGGTTCTCAGCTTTTTCGAGTAAGTGATTATTATTTCTAGTTTTGTTTCTCCTTCACTTTTATGACCTCAATGTGGATGTTGACAAGAGTCTCCTAATAGTTTCTGATTATTATTTCTGCCATAATGTTTCCTGCCTTGGTTTAGAAAGGGCCTTCCCACCTCTCCTGGGTTATTGGAAGAACCTTGCAAATAGTCTCTCAGTCTCAAGTCTTTCCTCATTCCAATCTATCCTTTCTACAAACTGCTTTTCCTTAAACCTGAGTCAGACATGTCAACCCCCTCTTCCCTTCTTGCTGGAGTACATCAAAAATATTAGGGTACTGGAGAGTGGGTCATGGTATTGTCTCAAAGAACTCAGGCCCTAACCGTCTCAAGCAAGGGTGTTTATTTGGGCATTTACTTGGAGTAAGGGGTGGCAGACCCTGTGAGCCTCCCTAAGAGAGAAGGGCTATTCCAGCAGGGTGAGGCTAGGGATTATGTGAAGAAGGATAAGAAAGAAAGAACTGGAGAATTGGGCAATCTCAGATGTTTAACCAACTTCTGATAAGGGAGGGAGTGGGGGAATGGGTATTCCTGTGATTAGATATATCTCAGATAGAATATGCATGGAAAAAAAAGTCCTTTTGTTCTAGAGAGAAAGAGAGCCTGGGTGTTGTAACTGAATATGCAAGGTAAAAGTCCCATTGCTAGTTAGGATATTAGAGCTAGGGCAGCAAATTAGATTTCATCACTCATAATCAGTAAAACCCCAGGGTTTTAAGGATTACATTTTCTGGTTCCTTCCTGTCTTTACATATTTCTAACCTCCCCCCCCTCCCCATGGACTTAGTTATCTGGGATGGAACTCTCTATCTCATCTTATCTCTACCTTTGTTCTGGAGGTCCTTTATACCTATAATTCTCTCCCTTCTCTTGGCTTCCTGGCCTTCATCAAGACTCAGCACATGAACTTTCCTGGTCCTTTTCCCAATTCTTCTGCCTTAACTCTCAAATTAGCCTTTATTTATTTGTAGGATGAAACTAGGTAGGGGAAGGAGGACATCTGTTTAGATAAATTCCCTTGTCTTTAGTAACATGAATATAATTAGTTTAATTTTCAAGGAAGAGGGTACCTTTCAAATCACCTAATCCAATTCTTAACTTGTAAAGATATTTAAGCTAAGGCCTAGAGAGTTGAAGTGGCTCACCTGGAGTCTTCACTGTCTTAGAAGCCACTCTCTCCTCAATTCCTGGCATCCATCTCGAAGCTGATGAAGGACCTCCTTCTTGGGGTTTGTCCTTTGTTCTTGAAGAAGACATCACATCTCAAGAAGGATGACTGAACTTTCAGGTGAATTGGGAAAAAGTGAGGCAGAGTTATGCTAAGTCATCAGCCTCACTCTTCTCCAGAGTCATTGTAGTCTGATAGCTCAGGAGCGACTTCCTCATCACTTGTTTTTTTAATCTTTCTTGATATCTATACACATTTGTTACTGTTGACTACTCTGTCCTTCTGAATGTTTTCTATTTTCTTGGTTTTAGAAACATATTTTTCCTAGTTTTTTTACTTTTCCAATTATTATTTCTCTGCCTCCTTTGTTCATGTCCATTTCTTGGTGCTTTTTCTTTACAACCAATCTCATTTAATTCCAGGGCTTTAACCATTATCTCTGTGCTGATGCTTCTATATCTGTATCTCCAACCCTGATTTCCATATAACTGTCTTTCTCTAGCACATCTCTACCTGGATGTCCCACTAATACTGTAAAATCAATGTGCCCAAAACTAAGCTTATTATTCCTCTAACTTTTTATTTCTGTCCAGTATTGTCACTATTTACTTAATCTCTTCTGTTGGAAACCTTGATGTTCCCTTGAACCCTTCCCTATATCTTATCTCTCACATCTAAGGTACCTTAGATTCCTGTACCTAATTCCCTCCCTTCCTTCCTCCCTTCCTTCCTTCCTTCCTTCCTTCCTTCCTTCCTTCCTTCCTTCCTGCCTGCCTGCCTTCTTGCCTTCCTTTCTTCCTTCCTTCCTTCCTTCCTTCCTTCCTTCCTTCCTTCCTTCCTTCTTCCTTCCTTCCTTCCTTCTTTCCTTCCTTCCTTCCTTCCTTCCTTCCTTCCTTCCTTCCTTCCTTCCTTCCTTCCTTCCTTCCTGCCTGCCTGCCTTCTTGCCTTCCTTTCTTCCTTCCTTCCTTCCTTCCTTCCTTCCTTCCTTCCTTCCTTCCTTCCTTCCTTCCTTCCTTCCTTCCTTCCTTCCTTCCTTCCTTCCTTCCTTCCTTCCTTCCTTCCTTCCTTCCTTCCTTCCTTCCTTCCTTCCTTCCTTCTTTCTTTCCTTCCATTTTTAAAATCTCTTCTTTCAGGAACCTCATCTTCTAATTAGGAAGACCACACATAATAAAGGACTCAGCTTCAGGGCAACTGGAAACATCCATTTGACTTTATTTTTTTCTTTTCTTTTCTTTTCTTTCTTTTTTTCTTTTTTTTTTTTTTTTTTTTTTTGGGCTGAGGCAATTGGGGTTAAGTGACTTGCCCAGGGTCACACAGCTAGGAAATGTTAAGTGCCTGAGGCTGAATTTGAACTGAGGTCCTCCTGACTTCAGGGCTGGTGCTCTATCCACTGCACCACCTAGCTGCCCCAACTTTATTATTTTTTTAATGTATTTATTTAAAACTTAAATACAAAATAAAAAAAGAAAAAAAAAAACCATTGTCATGTAGTTAGCAGAACATGAGAGGATTAAAAATATGAAATAATAAATTTCCATATTAAGAAATTATATATAATAAATACAATGTACATTGTATTCAGGACTCTTCATACTTTCTTTAATTCTTTGTAGGTTTTCTTTAGTTCTCTGCTCTGTTCTTTTTACTTTATCTTTTCCCCCCTTTCTTCCACTATCTCCCCCAAGAAGACTACAGATAAGCATATATATTTGTGTGTGTGTGTGTGTGTGTGTATATATATATATGTGTGTGTGTGTGTATATGTGTGTGCACATGTATGTATATATATGCATACATAAATATATACATATATAAAATATATGCGTATATATACACACATGCATATAAAATACATATAGATATACATAGTTATCTGTATTCACATACATATATACATTCATGTATATCTGTGTAAGGTTATACTATGCATGTTTACCCTCAGTTTTTCTACAGGTTTCTTTATAGTTTCCCACATGTGCAAAATTTTTTGTGGCAGCCCG
This sequence comes from Sminthopsis crassicaudata, assembly GCF_048593235.1. NCBI lineage: Eukaryota > Metazoa > Chordata > Mammalia > Dasyuromorphia > Dasyuridae > Sminthopsis > Sminthopsis crassicaudata. Next base: position 500,563,804 of record NC_133619.1, on the reverse strand, counting down.
TTGTATAGTGGCAAGAAACTGGAAACTGAGTGGATGCCCATCAGTTAGAGAATGGCTAAATAAATTATGGTATATGAATGTTATGGGATATTCTCTACATCACCTTCCTAAGCCCAAGTCTTTTCATAATGTTCTGAATCTACCAACTCATAATTTGCTGCTGCACAGCAATATTCCAACATTATGCTATCTAGTTATTTTAAATAGTCTAAAACAGCATTGATCAGGAAGGCTGACATACAGTGTAGTTTCCCTGTTTTTGTCTTTTGATTAAATCTATTTTAACTTTGTCTGAGATCAGTGATTATTTGCTTTTTTTCCCTAATAAATTTTATTCCTGATTATTATTATATTTGTGTGTATCTATTAATTTCCTATCCTTGCTGACTCTTCTACTTCTATCTGCTGTCTTGCCTTGCTATTACTTAACCTACCCACCTCCAAAGATTGCTTGCTTATCTTCTCTTTACCCCTTTATCCCATTCCCACTAATCTTCACACCCTTCTATACCTCATTTTATTTTATTCTCTCCCTCAATTTATTTCTTCACAAATTTAGAAAACTTTAATACTTTTTCATATGACCTGATTACTCTTTTTACCTTTTTTCTTTCCTACATAATTTTGCTTTTTAGAATCACATCTTACTCAGTTCTACCCCAATCTTCCTTTCAAATTATCCAATTACTAATTTCCACATTTAAAGTATAAACAGTTTGTCATTACTGAGTCCTTTGAAATTAATCTTTGATGTTTATCTAGTATTTCTCTTGTATCTTATATGTCAGCTTTTTCATTAAGTTCAGATCTTTCTGCAACAAAATCCTGGAATTTCTGACAATTTATTGAATGTACATTTTTTTTTAAATTCAGAATTATGTTTAACTTTGCTGGGTATCCCACTTGACGTTAGGGAGCAGTGACAAAGCAAGTAGTTCTTGACAAGTGACTTTTGGTCTTTGAAAGTTGAAGTACACATTTCTAGTCATATGAAAAAGGTGCTCTAAATCACTATTGATCAGAGAAATGCAAATTAAGACAACTCTGAGATACCATTACACACCTGTCAGATTGGCTAAGATGACAGGAAACGATAATGACAAATGTTGGAGGGGCTGTGGGAAAATTGGAACATTGATACATTGTTGGTGGAGTTGTGAAAGAATCCAACCATTCTGGAGAGCAATTTGGAACTGTGCTCAAAAAGTTATCAAACTGTGCATACTTTTTGATCCTGCAGTGTTTCCACAGGGTTTGTATTCCAAAGAGATTATAAAGAAGGGAAAGGGACCTGTGTGTGCCAAAATGTTTGTGGCAGCCCTCTTTGTGGTGGCCAGAAACTGGAAACTAAGTGGATGCCCATCAATTGGAGAATGGCTGAATAAATTGTGGTATATGAATATTATGGAATATTATTGTTCTGTAAGATATGACCAGCAGGATGGATACAGAGAGGCTTGGAGAGACTTACATGAACTGATGCTGAGTGAAATGAGCAGAACCAGGAGATCATTGTACATAGCAACAAGAAGACTATAAGATGATCAACTCTGATGCACGTGGCTCTTTCCAACAATGAGATGATTCAGGTGATAAAGAGAGTCATCTGCACCCAGAGTGAGGGCTGTGGGAAGTAAATACATCCAATTCTTTATATGACATCTCTCCAGATATTTGGTCTTTCTCTCCCAAGTCTCATTTTCAAGCCAATACCCCCAGTTTCTTTGGTAGATTCTCATTTCTTATCCCCTCACCAACATGTTTATCTTCCTCTGGACATGTTTTGGTATGACAATGGCCTTCCAAGAATATGGCGGCTAAAACAAGACACTGTCCTAGATGTGGTCTGACCAGGGAAGAGGATAATAGATTCTGGACAAAATTCTGGACATTTTGTTTTTAAGTAAATGATTAAAAACTCTAGAACCAGGAATTAAAAAAAAAAAATTCCCTTTCCTGAAACTGAAAGCCCTACAGAATGGTGATGGGAAATCAACAGGAAGCTGAGATGTAGTCATCAGGAGTTAGTTAAAGAGTTTGCTTTCCCTGGAGCCATTATCCAGTTCAATTTCCCACTCAGGAAGGGCCAAAGTTGCCAAACTCTGGGAGGAGAATGAAGGTACCAGTCATAAAAGTGCCTTTATTTGCAGAAGCCAAGGCAGCTAAGCTAGCTGTGACTGATGCAACCTTGTAATCTTCTTCCCTCCTGCACTATCAGGGTCTGTTTCACCCCTGACTTCTCACACATATACTTGCAATTCCATTACCAAAGACATACATCCAGAGGCTTTATTGAGAGTCATGGTTCCTCCTTATTTCTCCCCCATTTCCAGGCTCCTCGTGGGGTGGAATTTGTCAATCTTTATTCTAATAAACTACAGGGCCTCCCTCTTTTCTTGTTTCCCCAGTCTCTGTGCCTGGTCTCCCTAGCACCTCATTATGTCACCAGCTGTTTATGTTTCTCCCAAAGTAGTTAGAGCTGTTTATGTTCCTTCTCTAGGGCTGTTTGTGGGAAGAAAGATATGGGGAAGGGGTTGCTGCCTGAAGTTAAGGAAATTTGGATGTTCCCTTCAAGAATGTACTAGTAAAGGAGGAATGGATATTTGAGGCTGTTCATCCTAAGAAAAGCAATGTAAAACTGGAATTGGGCTAATCTGCCCTTAGGGTAGAGTTAGGAGCTAAAGAGTCACCAGATATCACCCTTTCAGAACAGAAATCTTGCCAGCTCGTTCATCCTAAAGCAGACTATGCCCAGGATTAGAATCCATGTATCCAAGCCTCATCAGCTGACTTAAGTGCCGGGACAGAGCTGCCAAGAGTCAAGTTTTCAGTGGGCACTGGTTACAGACCCACTGTCCTGCCTGGAGTTTGGGGTAATGTGCTTCTGGCACCCAGACGAATACCCCAAGTGCAGTTTGGGCGCCAGAGAGAGGTTTGTTGATTTATCAGTCTCTGACACATAGGACCAAAAAAAAAAAAAAAAAATGTTGCTTTCCAGAGATCAAAATCCTGGTCTTCTGTGCAGTCCTGCTTCCCAGACTGGACTTAACTAGCTCTGGGACAGTCTCTCCTACTCAACTGGCTAAAACCTTAAACTGAGGAGCCAAGTCCCTGCTACCCCGGTGCCCTGGGCAAGAGCCATCTCTCCCCTGGGATGGCCTGGGGAAGGTGCCTGAGGAGGGCAGAGCCAGCAAAGCCGAGGGGGAGCAGCTAGGAGCTGGGATGGAAGGATGTCGGATCTCAGAGGCCAGATGGGCCTGGGGAGGAAGATGAATGAGGGAACTGACAAAACCCTGGTTCAGTGCTTGGGCCTACAGGTGTGCAGGGCAGGGGAAGAGGAGCCAATGGGGTTGCTCATTCTCCCCGCTTTTGTGGGTGGCTTGGTAATTCCACGTTGGGGCAGACTTCTTGACAAGCCCCATCAGACAGAGACATGTTCTGGGCCCTGGTGGCTTTCTACTCTTTAGAGGCCAAGAAACTAGGCTGCAGTGGGCCTATAGCTTCGGGCTATGTCTGGGTGCCAGGTAGGAAGAGCCAAACAGGCCGAGGCCCACCCGTGCTTCCATTTGCCCTATTGCATGCAAAGGGGGTCTGAACAAAACCATTTTTACTCCCACTTTTCCTAGAATAGAAAGTAGAAGTAGAAATCATAGAATTCAAAATGCAGAGACTTCAGAAAGGATTTAGTTCAACCTGCTCATGTTTGAACCATAATCCTCTTTGTTCCCTATCTAACAGCCTATCCCCAGCCTTTGATGACATTTCCTCATGAAGATCTCATTATTTCCTGAGGTGGCTCATTTCCCTGCTAGGTTCTTAGAAAAGAAAAAAATGAAGGGATTCTTCTAGAATTCCTATAACAAGGCCAATTGTGGGGAAAACAGAAAAGGCCTGGTGCGTCAGAGGGGAAGCCATTTTTGCTTTAACCATTTTTGGCCTAATTACTTTTTCTCCTAGAACCAATATAATTTTTAATTGTTCTTTTTGTTCTTTAGCCTCAGAGTTCAGTACCATTCACTTCTCATTAGCAGGGAATTGTACAGTGATTAATAATTAAAATAAGTTCTCCACATTGCCTCTGATAAGTCAAAGCACTTTATAATTCTCCATCTAGGAAGTGATTGACCTCTTACCCAACAAAATAATGTTGACTTGAGCCTGGACTGTAAAAGAGGAAGGTTGCCACCTTTCATTGATGCCTGGTACATTTTAAAGATGCAGGATGGGTCTTTTCTTTTCTTTTCTTTTCTTTTCTTTTCTTTTCTTTTCTTTTCTTTTCTTTTCTTTTCCTTTCCTTTCCTTTCTTTCTTTTCTTTTCTTTTCTTTTCTTTTCTTTTCTTTTCTTTTCTTTTCTTTTCTTTTCTTTTCTTTTCTTTTCTTTTCTTTTCTTTTCTTTTCTTTTCTTTTCTTTTCTTTTCTTTTCTTTTCTTTTCTTTTCTTTTCTTTTCTTTTCTTTTCTTTTCTTTTCTTTTTCAAGAATAGATCAAGCTCAGGGTTTCCCAGAAATTTTATCTTAGACCACCTGTAATAATTGCTCAAGGTCAACACCTTCTCATATGTCTTATTTTATACCACCTTGATGAATTTCTAGAAGAGAAGGCATATAGGGGACGCTAATTGAAGTTAAGGAAGGATGAAGTTAAGGAAGTTAGAATGATGATGAATAAAGTTTGACCAAGGTCAGGAGATCTTTATAACTTTTTTTTTTTTTTTTTGGCTTCAGAGTTCTTTCATTTTTCTTTTTCTTCTTTTTTTTTAATTTAAAACTTTTTATTTTCAAAACATGCATGGATAACTCTCAACATTCATCCTTGCAAAACCTTGTGTTTCAAATTTTTTCCCTCTCTTCCCCCAAACCCTTCCCCTAGATGGTAAGTAATCCAGTATATTTAAACATGTGCAATTCTTCTATATATATTTGCACAATTATCATGCTGATCAAAATCAGATCAAAAAGGGAAAAAATGAGAAAGAAAACAAGATGCAAACAAACAACAAAAATACTGTGTTGTGATCCACACTCCACAATCGTCTCTCTGGGTGCAGATGGCTTTCTTCATCACAAGATCACTGCAACTGGCCTGAATCATCTCATTGTTGAAAAGAGCCACTCCCTTCACAATTGATCATCATCTAACCTTGCTGTTGTGCTGTACAATAGATCTTTAACTTTTCTCCTGGGCCTAAACTATATTTAAGAAAACTATAGGAGCTTCTTCTAATTTGTAGTTCATTCAAAAGACAGGAAGCACGACCCATTTCTCAAGTCTCCGTGACCTTCTCCTTCCTGGGTTCCTCCTGTCCCTCTCTCTCTCCCTCCTCCCTTCAGCTCAAGCTTTTTTTAGGTGTGACTGGGAAACTTGTATTAACTGGACATTTGATTTGGTTGCAGATATAAAGACAACGGTGGTTTACCCTGCCACAGAGAAGCACTTGAAAAAGTACTTACGTCAAGACCTCCATCTGGTCCGGGAGACTGGGGATGATTACAAGAACATCACTCTACCCTATCTGGATTCACAGAGCCTCAGCATCCAGGTGATTAAAGAGACAGACATAGGAATAAATATCCTAAGGTCCTATTTATTCTGGACTAACTCTGGGAGTTGAGGAAAGAGGGAGAGCAAGAGTGTAGTGAGTAGAGCACTGAGATCAAGATGACTTGAGTTTTAATCCTGTCAGGCCCCAATTTCCTCATCTGTAAAATGAGGAAGACCTCTAATGTCCTTTTCAGTTCTTAACCTATGACTCTATAAGGAAGGTCATCATGAGATTCCAGGTTGGCTGTTAGGATTCCAGACTAAACTGGACTTTTTGTCCATTTTAGGAGCTTAGATATCTGACTTGACTCCTTATTTGACTGAGTCTCTATTGCAAATTTGTCATGGTTGGACCTCCTGTAACCAAACCTAGCTTTATTCAGACCTTTTCCCTTGGGTATAGCTAAAGCAAATCATCTTCTAGGGGTTGAAGCTTAAGGTGAAAGACTATTTACCACTTTTTTTTCCTTTCTTTATCATCCCACATTCAACTCAATAAATACTTAGTGCCTACTATAGACAGAGCTCTTTGCTAGGAACACTGTTACATCTTAATTTAGAGAATGTCTTTACCCAGTACCTAAATTTTTAGTTTGACCCAATCCTTTAAATATCCTTTCAGCCTCTAGACTTGGCCCTAAGCTATCCAAGAGAGGCCATTGGAATCACCGCTCAGAATTTGGCTGTATTTGAAGTTAAACCTAATTGACATCATCACTTATCATCATCAATATTTTCATGTTTCACATGCTCCTCATTTTTGGATCTTTCTAAATATTATATTTACAAAATAGAAGCAACTCTATTGGGAAAGTGATTTATCCCAATTTGACCCTTTGCTCACTAAAATGATTTTTTAAAAGATTCCCCTATCCCCCAGTGTTGCTCATTAGAAGGGGCAAGGACTAAGCTGGGCTTCCCATCTTTGATTAAAAGTATAGGATAAAAGTAGAGAGAAGGTAGGAAGTAGCATTGAGCCTTCCTTGATGAAAAGAGCAATCTCTACTCCGATGGATTCTTTATTTCTCAGACCAAGAGTTTTCTCAGGCGTTGATCTTTTTTTTTTGTAGGGAAGCTAACTCTGAACCAGCTCAGAGACCAACCCCTCCTTGGAAGTAGAACCAGTCTCCTCCCCTAAAGTGTCCTTTCTTTGTGGTGAGCAGAGGCCCAAAGAATGCATCACCCTTGCTTCGTGGTCCCTAACACTTTCTGTCCCTGAATATCAAGAGCATGAGACACAGGCCTTTGTAAAAGCACCATCTATGCAGAGGCTGTATTAAAATGTGGAAATGTCTCTGAATAGCTTCAGTTGCATCTTCCTGGTCTCACTCTGATTTTGATCTGGCTCTCTACCTCTTCTGTTGGTGACATTTCCGGTCTTTGGTGAGGAGAGAACTGTTAGAGAGGAGTATGTGGTTTTCCTCATATGCCTGCTTAGTTTAGCAGCTCTAAATCCCGCCAGCTGCTTCCCCTCCCCTTCCACTGATCCTTGGAAATCATTCACTGCTTAGTGGCGGGAGCAGATTGCAATGTGATCTCAGTTACTCTCTGCTTTCCCAGCTCCCTCCCTGGGGATAGCATCGAGCTAGGAGAGGGAGTTCTGAAGTTGGGCCAGGGGATGTAAAAGGCATTATCTAGCATGTAGAAGCAGGGAAAGGGAAAGGAGGAGTATTTGAGCAAGGCATGTTGTCCAGGCTCCCATACCAATTTGGAAAAGGGTTTGCTTGAGATCCTGAGATGGGATTGATAGTTTTTGCTGACTCTGCTGTTATCAGCCACAGGAGCTTGAAGGTTCAGTTCTTACCATCATGTCCAGCTCTGCTGCCCCCTCCAGCTGGGTTGCTCATGTTCTAAGAGATTCTACTGTGTGACCTTAGGCACTGTGCCTTATTAGAGCCCTCAAACCACAACTGACCAGTATGGCCATTGAGGCAGATAGAGTAACCAAATCTGGATAGTCCTGCTATGCTAACTAGCTAAGTAGATGCAGCAATGAAAGCAAAAGCCCAAGTAGAAACCAAAGTAGACACGGATGTCCCAACTCAGTGCAGACCCAAAGGCTCCATCCCAGCTTTCCTTCCCTGTCTTCTCCTCTTCCGCCAGCACACTCTTCTGCAAGAGCCACGTATGCTGATTAAGCTCCAAGGTTACTTCAGTGTACTTTGTAGCCAGCTGGTCTCCTTTTGGCATCCAGCTTCCCTTTATCTCAGTTTCTTCAAGCCTTCTTTCTCTTCCCTTTTTCACTAAACCTGAAACCCAGATTAGCGCTCTGGATCCCTAGAGGGCTACCACATTCTCGACTAAGCAGGTGTTGGGGAGAGAATGAAAGGACACTCTTCCCAGCTTCCCTGAGGTACCAGGTGCTTCACCAGACTATATGTCTCTAGGACCTGAGCCCCTTATTGCCATGTCGGCCTTTGTCACCCAAGCCCTTTAGTCATCTGCACTCTTCAACACTCTTCTCACCGAGATTTTCTTTCCTTTGTTTAAAATGGGTGCATTTCAGCTGCAGCTGTGGAAGAAATCTGGGAGTTTCATATTCATAAGGAGTCAAAAGAGATGAGTAAATAGAACTAGAGAAGCATGGTTTGCCCATCCTGGGCCCTGAGTCCAACTGTCTTCCTTTTCCCCTTATACTCCCAATTCTTCAGAGACTCTCAGACCTTTAATGTGGAGTGATCCTGCTTTAAGGGCCCATTCAGTCACTGAAGGATCAAAGCTGGGATTAGTCTGGCTCCTGAGAGGCACTTAGCTGAAGGGTCTGAACAAGGGAGAGAAGGTCGTGGTTTGGCGGAGGCCTCCTGATAGAACACCCATTATTGTAGCCTTCTGCTTTGGGTTCTCAGGTAGGTGTTGGGAAAGCCTGCTTGTCTGTTGGAGCCCTAGGCAGGAGAGTGCCCCAGGAGAGGCAGGATTTAGCCGTCAGAGGGCCCAGCGCTTTCTCTCTGCACACTCTCCATAAGGACGCTACTGTAGACTCCTGCTTTCCCTTTTTCTCCTTTGCTTGATGGCCCCTGAAGATGAAGAGCTGGGGATTTCAAAGGCTTCTATTCAACCAACCTTGCCTCCCATCCCTTTCAGGACCTTGGAAGGCTGAGTTCCAATTTTTTTCTTCCTTCCTCACTCTCCCCTTTCTTCTCCAAAACAGCAAGCAATCTGATATAGGTTATGCATATATAATCATGTTAAATATAATATGTTAATCATGTTATGAAAGAATCAAAACAAAAGGGGAAAACTATGAGAAAGAAAAAACAAAAACAAAGTAAAAATGCTACACTTCGAAACACATTCAGACTCCATAGGTCTTTCTCTAGATGTGACTAGCATTTAGAAGTTTGTTTCTTGATGGGCTGGAGGGAAGAGGGAGAAAGAGAAGCAGATTTTTTTTTTTTTTTTAAATACAAAAAATTAATTTAAAATTTGGCTGAGGTGAAGAAACATGGCTCCAGGGAGCTTTTTTTTTTTTTTAAACAAATTCATATGCAAGTTGTTGTTATTAATAATGTGAAAATTCATTTTTTAAAAACTCATGTAGTTTTTTTTTCCTCTATCCTCCTCCTAGTGGGTATATAATATTCTGGAGAAGAAGGCTGAAGCTGACAGGATTGTATTTGAGAACCCAGATCTTTCAGATGGCTTTGTTCTCATTCCTGACCTCAAGTGGAATCAAAAGCAAGTAAGACTTTTTTTTTTTTTTCCTGGGGCTTCCTCATGTCTTTCAGTCTTTTGTTGCTTGACTTCAAGCTTCTGGCAATCCTTAGCCCTTGAATCCTGTCTTTGACTCCTTCAAACAAGTTAAAATCACCAAAATGGATCACTAAGCTCTTAAAGCCAGGAAGAAAAGTTGGCAGAGCACATACCTGTCATACTCAAACATGTGAGTGAGAAGAATTGGCCAAATGCCAGTTCTGCCTCTCCTCTCACCTAGTGAGCCAGTGTTTAATGATCACATCCCTTAAAGAGACAGCCATGGGGAGTATTCCTTAACATCCCTGCAGTTCCCACCAAATTTCTATCCTCACTTGCAGGAGGGCTTCTATCTACAACCTGCTGCAGTGAAGTTTTGTTTGCACTGATAGCTATTCCCTCAAACATTAACCCCCATTGTTAAAGTGATTGCATTTCATTTGGCTTCCAGTGAATAGAGATGAGTTGCAGTTCATTCTCTTAGGGATCAGGTACCCCAAGGAAAGCCTCACTCAACAAAAAGTATCCATCAGCCTCAGTCAGCAGTCTAATCTTTCTTTCTTCCATGTGGGAAGTCCATTTTTGCCTATTGACTATCTCTTACCTGACCTCCAATTAGTTGTCAGTGCTTCTACCTCTTAAATGCTGAATTTAAGTGTTACTTCAGCTATTCTCTGTTCATACATAAAATATTTGTCATATCCTGAAGAATGTCTCTGTCAGTCCAGGATATTATTACATTTATATTTCCCATTTATCTCTTTCTGTAAGTCCCTCAGATCCCTGGTGATGTAAAAATGCACAGTGAATTATTGTGTCCAGGAGCAGACTGAGATCTATATGGGATCAACAGGAGGAGTGGTGAAATAGTAGTTAACAGGAGGATGGATCATTTAGCAAACTGAGGAATGGGGAAACACCAGGTCAAAAGTTGAAAAGAGGGATTCTTTCCCTCCCTTTCCCTCTGAATCCTTTTTTATAGTTCTCTGTTGGATTGGGCCTGTTTGTTTTTGTCCTGGGTCTGGATTGGGCTTTGTCCTGTTTCTTCCATGTAAATTCCTTCCCTTTTACTTTTTTACCTTCTGTATACTTTCTGATTTCTTTCTGATTCTAAACTGAGCTGACCTGTGGAATATTTCAGACATATATTCATTCTCTATGTTATCTCTTATCACCTCAAGAGTATAGTAAATGACCATAGTAATCTAGTGTATGATAAGTACCTAAATCCAAGCTTTTAGAATAAAAACTACTGGGAAAACTGGAAAATAATATGGCAGAAATGGTCATAGACCAACATCTCACACTGTATTCCAAGATAAGGTCAAGATGGGTACATGATTTACACATAAAAGGTGATACCACAAGCAGATTAGGAGAGAAAAGAATAGTTTATTTGTCAGGTCTGTGGATAAGGGAAGAATTTAGGACCAAAGAAAATTTAGAGAGATTAAAAAATACAAACTTGATAACTTTGTATAAAATTAAAAAGGTTTTACACAAACAAAATCAGTGCAGCCAAGATTAGAAGGAAAGCAGAAAGTTGAGAAGCAATTCTTACAGCCAGTATTTCTGACAAAGGCCTCATTTCTTTTTTTGTGGGGGAGGGGTTTATTAAAGCTTTTTTATTTTCAAAACATATGCATGGATAATTTTTTCAACATTGATCCTTACAAAATCTCATGTTCCAAATTTTCTCCTCGTCTCCCCATCCCCTCCCCTAGATGGCAAGCTATCCAGTATATGTTATACATATTAAAATGTTAAATCCAATATATGTAAACATATTTATACAATTATTATTATTATTATTATTATTATTATTATTTTTTTTTTTTTTGCTGAGGCAGTTGGGGTTAAGTGACTTGCCCAGGGTCACACAGATAGGAAGTGTTAAGTGTCTGAGACCAGATTTGAACTCAGGTCTTCCTGACTTCAGGGCTGGTGCTCTTTCCACTGTGCCACCTAGCTGGTCCCTTATACAGTTCTCCTCCTGTGCAAGAAAAATCAGATCAAAAAGAAAAGAAAATGAATAAGAAAACAAAATTCAAGCAAACAACAACAGAAAGAGTGAGAATGTCATGTTGTGGTCCACACTCAGTTCCCACAGTCCTCTCTCTCTGGGTATAAATGGCTCTCTTCATCACAAGATCCCTGGAACTGGCATCAATCATCTATCTCATTGTTGGAAAAAGTCACATCCATCAGAATTGATCATTCATATAGTCTTGTTGTTGCCATGTACAATGATCTCCTGGTTCTGCTGATTTCACTCAGCATCAGTTCATTTAAGTTTCTCCAGGTCTCTCTGAAATCATTCTGCTGGTCATTTCTTACAGAACAATAATATTCCATAACATTCAGATACCATAACTTATTTAGACACTCTTCAGCTGATGGGCATCCACTCAGTTTCCAGTTTCTAGCCACTATAAAAAGGGCTGCCACAAACATTTTTTGCACATGTGGGTCCCTTTAAAGGCCTCATTTCTTCTTTTTTTCCCCTCAATACTATTTTATTTTTCCCAATACACATAGTTTCCAAAATTCATTTTTGTAAAATTTTGCATTCCAAATTTTTCTCCCTTTGTCCCTCTATCTCACTTCCCCAAGTCAGTAAACAATCTTTTGTTGTTGTTGTTGTTGTTGTTGTGTTTTTTAATAGCTTTTTATTTACAGGATATATGCATGGGTAATTTTTCAGCATTAACCCTTGCAAAACTTTCTGTTCCAAATTTTTCCCTCATTCCCCCCACTTCCTCCTCCAGGTGGCAGGTAGTCCCCTACATGTTAAATATGTTAGAAATATATGTTAAATACAATATATGTATACATATCTATACAGTTATTTTTCAGCAAACAAATCTCATATAAGTTAAACATATTTCCATATTTATCATATTGACAAGAAAAATCAGACCAAAAGTGAAAAAAAACATGAGAAAGAGAAAGCAAACAAACAGAAAAAGGTGAATATACTATGCTTCGAATCACTTTCAGTCTTCCTAATCCTCTTTCTGGATGTGGATGGCATTTTGCATCCCAAATCTGTTGGATTGTCTTGAATCACCAGTTGCTAAGAAGAACCAAGTCTGTCACAAATGATCATCACATGATGTTGCTGTTATCCTGGTTCTGCTTGAGTTCATGTTTTTCCCAGCTTTTCTGAAATCAGCTTGTTCATCATTTCTTATGGAAAAGAATATACATTATATTCATATATCATAACTTATTCAGCCATTCCCCAACTAATGGGCAACCATTTAATTTCCAATTCCTTGTAAAAGACCTCATTTTGAAAATAGAGAACTGAGTCAAATGTATAAGAAGACAAGTCATTCCCCAATTGGTAAATGGTCAAAAGATATGAACAGGCAATTTTCAGATGAAAAAATTAAAGCCATCTATAGTCAACGTGAAAAAAAATGCTCTAAATTACTATTGAGTAGAAAAATGTAAATTAAAAGAACTCTGAGATACCACCTCACACCTATCAGATTAGCTAAGATGACAGGAAAAAAATCATGATAAGTGTTGGGGGAGGGGAAGTAGAAAAAATGTAGGACATGTGAATTGTTGGTAGAGTTGTGAATTGATCTAGCCGTTCTGGAGAGCAATTGGGTACCATGTCCAAAAGGTTATTAAATTGTTCATACTCTTTGATCCAGCATTGCTGCTACTGGTTTTGTATCCCAAAAAGATCAGAAAAGAGTGAAAAAGACCCACATGTGCAAAACTGTTTGTGGAAGCCCTCCTTGTAGTGGCAAGGAACTGGAAACTGCCCATCAGTTGGGGAATGGCTGAATAAGTTGGAATGCTATATCAATTCTATAAGAATTATAGAATTATAGGCTGATTTCAGAAAAGCCTAGGAAGACTTACATGAGCAAATGCTGAGTAAAGTAAGCAGAACAGGAGAACATTGTACACATTAATAGCAAGATCAACATAACAGACTTAACTCTTCAGCAGTGCACTTGTTCCAAAAAAGTCCAGAAGACATGGCATGGAAAATGCCATCTATATCCAGAAAAAGAACTATGGAGACTGAATGCAAATTGAAGCATACTATTTTCACCTTTTTTTTTTCTTTCTTGAGATTTTTCCATTTTGTTTTGATTTTTATTTCACAAGATGACTAATATGAAAATATGTTTAAAAGGACTATACATATATAACCTATATCAAATTGTTTACTACCCTGGGGAAGGGGAAGGGAAAGGAGGAAGGGAGAAAAAAATTTGGAACTCAGAATCTTACAGAAGTGAATGTTGAAAACTGTCTTTACATGTAGTTGGAAAAAATAAAATACTATTAAGTGAATGGGAAAAAACAAAAAGTCTAATGCAACCACAGTTAAAAAGGAAGCAGAAAAGTGGGGAGAAAATTTTGGAAACAAGTTTCTCTCTCTTTTTTTTTCCCCCTGAGGCTGGGGTTAAGTGACTTGCCCAGGGTCACACAGCTAGGAAGTGTTAAGTGTCTGAGACCAGATTTGAACTCAGGTCCTTCTGAATTCAAGGCTGGTGCTCTATCCACTGCTGCCCCAAGTTTCTCTAATAAAAGTCTCATTTCTCAACTACAAAGCAAATTGAGTCAAATTATTAAAATCTAAGTTTTTCTCCAACTGATAAATCAGAGGATATGAATAGGCAATTTTCAGAAGAAGAAATCAAAAATATTTATAGTCATTTGAAAAAATGCTCCAAATCACTATTGATTAGAGAAATGACAGTTAAAACAACTCAGAGGTACCAACTACCTTACATCCATCAGATTGGCTAAAAAAAGGAAAATGATAAATGTTGGAAGAGACGTGGAAAAATTGGAATATTATTGCATTAGTGGTAGAGTTGTGAACTGATCTTACCATTCTGGAGAGCAATTTGGAACTGTGCCCAAAGGACTATAAAATTGCATAGCTTTTGATCTAGCAATATCAGTTAGGCTATATCCCAAGATATCCAGAAAAAAGGGAAAGGATCTATTTATACAAAAATATTTATAGGTATTATATTTATTTGGGGGTAGCTAAGAATTGAAAATTGAAAGGATGCTTATCAGTTGGGGAATGGCTAAACCACCTGTGGTATATAATTTTAATAGGACATTCTTATGCTAGAAGAAATGACAAGCAGGTAATTTCAGAAAAACTTGGAAAGACTCACATGAACTGATGCAAATGAAGTGAGCAGAATCAGGAGGATATTGTACCTAGGAACAGCAATATTGTATAATGAAGACCTGTGAATAACTTATCTAATTTCAGACTAATTTCAATAATATACTTATTTAAGACAATCCCAAAGTACACATGAATGAAGTGTGCTACCCACCTCTGATAGTTTTTGAATAAAGACTGGAACATACTATTTTTTCATTTTTTTTCTCTTTACTTCTTTCCTTTTTTCTTTCCTTCTTCCTTTCTTCTTCTCCTTCCTCTTTCTTTTTCTTTCCTTCCTTCTTTCTCTTTCTTTTTCTTTCTTCCTTCTTCCTTTTCTTGATTTTTCTTTCTTTCCTTCCTTCCTTCTCCCTCTCTCTTTCTTTCTTTCTTAATTTTCTTTCTTCCTTCCTTCCTTTCTTTCTTTCCTTTCTTCTTTCCTTTTTGACTCTTCCTGTTCAAAATGACTAATATGGAAATGTTTTATCTTCCTTTCTCTCTCTCTCTCTCTCTCTCTCTCTCTCTCTCTCTCTCTCTCTCTCTCTCTTTCTTTCCTTCCTTCCTTCCTTCCTTTCTTTCTTTCTTTCTTCATTTTCTTTTTTCCTTCCTTTCTTTCTTCATTTTCTTTCTTTCCTTTCTTCCTTCCTTTTTGATTCTTCCTGTTCAAAATGACTGATACGGAAATGTTTTACATGATTGCACATGTATAACCTATATTGGATTATTCACCATTTCGGGGAAGGAGGGAGTTGACAAAGAGATAGAATTTTGAATTCAAGACTTTAAAAAAGAACACAAATGTTAAAAAGTTGTTTTAACTTGAAATTGAGAAAAAATTATTATATATGTAAAAAATATAGTCAAGGACAAGAGACCGGGGTTCTTAGGACTCAAGAATCAGAGTCAAGGACATAGTAGTCCCTTTGTTTCTGATAAAGGTTGCAAGGACTCTTCTTAGAAGGGGGATCATGCAGCCCTTAGGCAATTGTGGTTGGGAAGTATGTATGGGGGGGAGTTGAAGGGGGTTTCCAGAAACTGAAATCTTGAGTAATTTATTAGAATCAGGTAAGATCAAAGAAAATAACCCCATCTCATTGGAGAGATGATGAAAACATCTGCCTGCCCTCTATGGTTAGAATTTTTTCCTTGCCTTGTAGGAGTTAATTGGGATAATAGGGAAGAAAGAACTGCTGGCAGACCAGCCTGAGTTGGCTCTGGAACTATTTGGGGAAGGGCTGGGTGATGAAGCTGCTGAGCCATGAACACCTGTGCCAGCAATGGGAAATGCCCCCAGGGCCAACTCAGCTTAGCTCAAGAGTTAACTTCTACAAAACTCCTGTATTCACCATGTTGCCAAGTACTGGGAGGCTTGGGATTCAAGGCTGACTGGTGAGGTGATGAATGGAGGTGGGAGAGATTTCAGCATCACAACACCCTTGAAACTTCAGAGTTTGTAATAGATACAGTGCTGGGGCACATCATCTTGAGTTCAAATCTGGGTTTAGCCATGAGTTGTGTGATCCTTGACAAGTTAACTTATGTTGTTTGACTGAGTTTCCTCATCTGCAAAATGAACTGGAGAAGGAAATGGTGAACCACTCCAATATCTTTGCCAAGAAAATCCTAAATAGGGTCTCAAAGAGAGGGTCATGAAGAGTTGAAAATAACTGGGACAACTAAACAACAACAACAACAAAAACCATAAAATTCCTATCTCCTACAATGATTTTGAACCTGAGGGTCCCTAAAATTTATTCCTCATTTCAATACTAATGCTACTCAGCATCTTGTCTTCCCATTTAGGAGGAATAATTCTTGTCCTTCTGGACAGTCTCCTATGTAGCACTCAGTCACAGAGAACTTTTTGGAATTTCATCTTTGCCATCAACATCCTCCCACCAATGAGACCAGAAGCAATATTTTAGTTTAAGATTAGAAGAACTGGCTTAAGTGAAATACTGTTACTGAAATACAATGATACTGGTCGTGTCCGTCATGATTTTAGATCAGTACTGTTGTCTCTTTGTCTCCATAGTAGCTACCTATGGTTTAGTTCTTTCTTCTTTGCTTATTCCATTTTTATTTTGTTTTGTTTTTAGCAGCTATTATTATCAAGTTCGAGTCACAAGGTATGGGAAATGATGCCCCAAGCCTCAAGTCCTTCTTCATATATATATGTGTGTATACATAATGTATAAAGCTTTTTTTTTTTTTTTTTTTTTTTTTTTTTTTTTTTTTTGCTAATACAATTGGGATTAAGTGACTTGACCGGGGTCACACAACTAGGAAGTGTGATTTGAACTCAGGTCCTTCTGACTTCAGGGCTAGTGCTCTATTCACTTCACCACCTAGCTGCCCCAAAGCTTTTTATTTTCAAAACGCATGCATAAGATAGTTTTTAACATTCACCCTTTCAAAATCTTGTATTCCAAATTTTTCAAATTTCCCTTCTCTCCACTCCCTTATCTAGAGGGCAGATAATCCAATATATGTTAAATATGTGCACTTTTTCTATACATATTTCCACAGTTATCATGCTGAACAAGAAAAACCAGACCAAAAAGGAAAAAAAAGGGAGAAAGAAAACAAAATGACGCAAACAACAACAAAAAAGTTAAAATACTATGTTGTGATTCACATTCAGTCCCTCCCCATAGACCTCTCTCCAGATCTTTATGGCTCTTTGCATCACAAGTCTTTTGGAATTGGCCTAAATCACCTCATTGTTGAACAGAGTCAGGTCCATCAAAAATTGATCATCATATAATCTTGATGTTGCTATGTACAATATTCTCATTGTTCTACTCACTTCACTTAGCAGTTCATGTAAGTCTCTCTAGGTCTCTCTGAAACCATCCTGCTGATTGTTTCTTACAGAACAATAATATTCCAGAACATTCATATATTATCACTTCTTCAGCCGTTCTTCAACTAATGGGCGTCCACTCAATTTCCAGTTTCTGGCTACCACAAAGAGGGCGGCCACAAACATTTTTGCATATACAGGTCCTTTTCCCTCCTTTAAGATCTCTTTTGGATTTAGCCCCACTGCTGGATCAAAGGGTATGTGCAATTTGATAGCTCAGGTCCTTCTTAATGTTATTTTCTTAGTTCTGTGGCAGGACCCAATTTTGGGCACTCCTCTCCACCCCTAACCATGCCAGGGGCCCTGACCACTATGACCCACAAATGCTGTTGCTCTCTGTGGTCCCTACAGTGGCTAAATACAGTTGTCTGTCTTGTAATTGGCTTGTATTCACTCTGTAAATCTACAGCATCTTGGCTTTTACCTGAGTAGACCAAGGGGCTATGGAGGAGTGACTCTCAATTTTGCCATGAGGGTGGCCTTCCCAAGAATGGATTTTCCATTGTCCCAAAAGGAGTATGTTCACATTTTTTTTAGGTACAAAAAGGCACTTCCTTTGAGGGGAGCCAGATGATCTGGAGAAGCAAACATGGATAAGTGGTTTTTGTGTACTCTTTCTGTTTGGACTTAAAAGTGAACATTTTCATTAAGTTCCTGCTTCGAGAAAGCTCCTATGCTAGACAGTGGTAGTACAAAAATGAAAAGCAATATACTCCCTTCCTTAGAACTTATTATGTACAGGGTGAAAAGAATAGGGTTCTTAGGATCTAAGAATTAGAAGCAGGGCAGCACCAGAGACGTGATCTCTTTCTTTGCTTCTGATAGAGGTGTATCATGGACCTCCTAGATGAGGCTTAGGGGCTTAGGAACATGGTCAAGGAAAGGATAAAAGAGGAGGGGGCTATCAAAATATGTATTACAGAAGGCTAAAGGAGAGGTCCAAATGGTATGAGAAATTTGAGATAACTTACATTTTTATAGTGCTTTAAGTTTTGCTGAGTATTTCCTCATAACACTGTGGAGTAGGTAACAATGATTTTTGTCCTCACTTTACAGATGAGGAAACTGAGGCAGACAGAGGGACTTGCTCAAGGTCACACAGCTACTACATGTCAGCCAGGAATTGAATACAGTTTTGACTTGAAATCCTCTTTACTACAAGTAGCCAGAAGGATGGAGAGGAGTTTCAATGAAGAATTATTATCTGCACTTGTCTTTGAAAAGTAGGGAAAGATTTAATTGCTGGAAATGTGGTGGGAAAATATTGTAGCCATGGGGGAATGACTATTGTCATGGTCTAATGTGAAGAGGTTCGGTGGGGACACTATGAGGTCTGGGAAAAACTAGGAGTTGTAATTGGTTAGAATGTATATCAAGTGGAACTTGTGTATGATGAGCAGGTGAGATCCCTTTGCCACTTGACTTCTTTGGGGTCTATCACTGCATTGTCAAAATGAGGAGCATTCGTAGCCCTTGCTCACGTGGGGGAGTCGCACTCTGACCACATAGTCTCTGCTAAGCTTCCTCTGCCCCACAAAAAGGTTGCTCGAGCTGGCTTCCCTCTGACACTCTGCCGGCATCTAAGTTGTCATGTGCTAACTCCTGACAACTTCCTGAGCTCCCTGGAGACCTGTAGGGGCTATCCATTAGGTTGGCACACCAGGTTTCCATAGAATCAGTCTTTATCAACTGCACTCCTGATTTAACCTCCATGCTGACAAGTAACATCAGAATCCATGCCCCATTCTAGGCCAGTGGAACCTAGAGCTGTAATTTGATGTGTCATATTTAGCATTTGTCAGAAGCATTTGTCTAAAATAGATGCTATTATTATTTGGGAGCACTGTGGTAATTGATAAATAGAAGAGCTAAAAAAAATCAACACACCCACACAAATCAAGAATATCCAGTTCCTCCCAAGTTTGAAACTTAATTTTCGTTTCTAGCTTCCTCCATCCCTTAATTGGACAAAGTAGTCAAATTGGTTCTGTGATCATGTCCTGGGAAGGCTGAGGCTGGGGATAAGCCTACTTAACACAACAGTGTGTATTCATTCAGCAGTTCCATGCTGAATGCACAGTGGGTAGGGTCAGTACTTTCACATCTGAGTAAAGGGTCAAATCATTTAGCCCTCTGTGGTACTAGCAGAAAGAAAGGAAGCATGACAGAGGCTAATGCTCACTTGTACCTCAGGCAATCGGGGAAAACCTCATTTTATCTCTTTGCATCTGAGAACCAAAGGCATTCAGTTGAGTGATTCTTTACTACCTGGATTATTGCAGTTAGAAATTGAAATTAGTCAGGGTCATTTGGTACTTTCCCCCAGGGATAGAAACATTGGAAGCTAGGAATCCTGTAGGGCCCTTCCAAAGTTGGGCTTCCTTGAACCCTGTGGTTGAGTCCCCACATTCACCATAAATTTATGATATGGGCCAGCCCATAGCTCTGATTTTTGGCAAGTTGGTAAGGAGAGGCTTTTCTTGGCTGGAAGTGCAAAACAATGTGACCATGGCATAGGAATCCGTTGATTTTGGCTCTTTGAATTGGCATGGCCTCAAAAATTTCAGACCTTTTTCATGAATGGAAATCAGACAATCCCGAAATGATAATCCAGGACTTGGTAGGGATAGTAAAGTTACAGTAGTAACTTAATGACATCACTTTGCAAAATGCTTTACAAATATCTCCTTTGTAGGTGTTGTTACTATTCCCTATAGGAAATGGGGTGTGTGGGGGAGAGACAGAGACAGACAGAGAGATAAAGTGATTTGGCCAGGATCACATAAATGTAGTTAAACATATACAGTTATATCCTCCAAAGAAACCCCCAAAAGCCTTTAATCTTCTTCCTTACATGGAAAGATTCAGCAGACTTTTGTTTATTGTTGTACCCTATTCATAGACACTTGTATGTTCGTGGTTAGTAGGATAAAGTCCCTTGGATGGTATCTATCTGTAGCTCAAGGTTAGGTTGTAACCACTGCTGCTGCCGCTGGCTCCGGGGCCAGTGCTCCAGGCCCAGAGTGGGAAAAGGGGGAAGAAAGGGGATCTCCTGCAGTGACAAGGGAGCCTTTGAGTCAGGCCCTGTGTCCTTAGTCTGATCGCTACCTGTTATGCTTTTTTGTAGCTGGACGACCTCTACCTAATTGCCATCTGCCATCGTCGGGGAATCAGGTCCCTACGAGAGCTCACTGGGGAACATTTACCTCTACTCAGGAATATCTTGCGAGAGGGGCAGGTGAGTCACCAAGAGGGCACACCATGGCCTGGTTCCGCCTGGGAAAGAATAGTATTAGAACTTCCTGGACTTTCCATTCTCTTCTTCACATCTCTCCTCTTGTCCTTTGCAAGCATTTCCCCAGGAGCTCCCACAGGGTCATTACCTGGCATAAAAGACCCTCTGCATTCCCTAGCCTGACCCTGACAGCTCAAACAGGTCTCCTGCTTCTCTGCACCCTCCAGACTGGCCTCTTCATTGGCTAATCATTCCCACCAATGCATGTTGGTTTCTCCACCTGGCATGTTAATCTTTTCCCCATGGGAGGCAATCCAGGTTTAGTGATTTGCTCAGGGTCACCCAGCTAGTAAGTGTCAGAGGCAAGATTTGAATTCAGGTCCTCCTCACTTTGGGGTTTGTGTTCTATCCACTGCACCACCTAGCTGCCCCTCCCATCCAAATTCTAATGGTTTTTCAAGGGCGACTTTGCACTTTCCTTTTCTGTTAAATTGCCTGGAACCACTCCATCGGACACCAAACTCTCATATTAGGTCTTGCCTCCGTCCTCTGGGAATACTGTCCTGTGCAGAGTCTGGTACTGATCCTGGTAGCTAGATGATCTGACTGTGTTTGGTGTTTCTGGGACACCCAGCTTTCCTTTTCCCTCTCATCTTTTCTGTTCATCCTGATTTTCTCTAAAATATGCCCAAATTGAGAATGCTTAGTCTTTTGCAGCTCTACGAATAAGAGATTTGAGGTCAGAGTTGAAGGCAGAGGTAAGAACAGTTTGTAGGAAAGTATCACAGGTGAAGTTACTATAGATTTGGCCACTCCCTGAGTACAGTAGCCCCCAATTCTTTTTTTTTTTCTCTTATATGTGTTGATTCACATTCAGTCTCTTTCTGGATGCAGATGGCATTTTTTTGTTCAAAGTCTATTGGGACTGCTTTGAATCACTGAACCACTGAGAAGGACCAAGTCTTTCATAGTTGATCATCACACAATCTTGCTGTTACTGTGTATGGTGTATTCCCGGTTCTCTTTGTTTTACTCAGCATCATGTAAATCTTTCTAGGCCTTTCTAAAATCTAAAATCAGCTTTGTTCATCATTTTTTATAAAATAATAATATTCCATTACCTTCATATACCACAACTTGTTCAGCCATTCTCCAACTGATGGGCATCTTCTCACTTTCTAATTTTTTGCTACCACAAGAAGAGCTACTATAAACATTTTTGCACATGTGGGTCCTTTTTCTTCCTTCATGATTTCCTTGGGATACAGACCCAGCAAAGGCACTGCTGGATCAAAAGGTACGCATTATTTTATAGCCCTTTGGGCATAATTCCAGATTGCTCTCCATAATAGTTGGATCATTTGTCAATTCCAACAACAATGTATCAGTGTCCTAGTTTTTCCACATCTCCTCCAACATTCATCATTATCTTTTCTTGTTATCTTAACCAATCTGAGAGGGGTAAAGTGGGATCTCAGAGTTGTTTTAATTTGCATTTCTCTAATCAGTGATATAGAGCATTTTTTCATATAACTAGGTGGCTTTAATTTTCATCTGAAAATTTTCTGTTCATATCATTTGTAGTTCCCAATTCTTGATTAAAAATCTGAAGGACAGTTAAGCAAGTAACCAACAGGCTTTTCAGGAGTCACCAAGTTTCTTTCCCCTTCCTCCATGGCCAACAATCTATCCAAATTTGGTGACTGAGTTAAAATCCATCTCTGTACCAGGGTCTCATCCAGAGCCAAAATAAAAGCCTTCTTTCTTTCTAAATGAGCCAAGTTGAGATTTAACTGGCCTTTAGGATGGCCCAGCATCCCATAGCTACTTCTCCACCCACCCTTTCTTGCTTAAGCTTTTCTAATTTCTAGCCTGGCCCTGACCTTGTTTTCTACAAGTTCACAGCCAAAATTGGTGAGTACAGAATCCTTCTGCCTACTCCCTTCTCTGCAACAGTGTCTGGAGATAATCAGAGAAAAGGATAGGATGTCTCAATAATATTTTGGTCTCAATAATCTTCAGGAACCAAGAGGCCTGTCTTTGAATCCTGGGCCTTTCCATATTCTGAACAGGGCCTTTTCCTGATAGGGAAATAGACCTAGGGAGGTTATGCCAAATTGAGAGAATGATTGCCTCTGACCTAAGCCTCCAATGCTAGATGGTGTTTGGGAAAAGGGATTTGTATGGCTTCAAAAGTTTTGTCTTTGGGACTCCTCTCTTCTCAGGAGGCCATCCAGCAGCAGTACCAAGTGAAGGAAGACCGTCTTCGAGTTTATCTGCACTATCAGCCCTCCTATTATCACCTGCACGTGCACTTCACTGCCTTGGGCTTCGAGGCACCTGGCTCTGGTGTGGAGCGGGCACACCTGCTGGCTGATGTGATTGAGAATCTAGAATGTGACCCACACTATTATCAGCAGCGAGCCCTCACTTTTGCCCTGAGGGCTGATGATCCCCTGCTTAAGCTATTTCAGGAGGCCAAGAAGAGCTAAGGAACCACACAGAGGGGTTCTCCTGTGGGGAGATAAAAGGAATTTTTATTTCTGTGTCGGATTTTTAAAACATCTTTTTGTACTGGTTGTTGTCTGTACTAATGAATAAAGTATCTGGTTCACTAGACCCAGAGTGACTGAGTGTCCTTGGGATTGGGAGAATAAGGAGGTGGGGAGGAGGGCAAGGCCTTCTTGAGGTGGGTGGGGTGTCCTTGGTAAAGGTCATGATGTAAGTCTGGGAAGAAGCTTGGCACTACACCAAGCCTAGTGCCCCTATTTATCCCTAGGTCCCTATTTACTGTACTTAACCCTGTTATAGCCTTTTATTCCAAGCAACTGTCCAACCTTTGTGGTCTTGAGACACCCTAGAACAACCAGCTAGAAAATCTGAACAGCACACTGAGTCATCTGAAAGCTCTACCCACTTCTCTCCAGTGTTTGGTTTACCACTGCCCTTTCCTGCTCTCTTGGCAAGATGTGGGCGCTAGCAAGGTGGAGGTAGGGAGGAAACTTAAATACAAATCTGATGATGAAATTCATAAAAGTGTCTATTGTTTGGTCAGTAAGCATCTACGGAGAGTATAATACAGTGAAAGCATTGTCACTAAACAGTAGATGGAGAGAGAGAGAAAGAGATGTGTATGTGTATGCATGCAGATACATCAATATAATTATACAACAATATGCAGGAAAGCGATACATTCAGAGGATCACATATAAAATAAGTCTGGAAGCTTTGAGAGGACTCAAGGTTAAAGGGGTGATTGGTATGTTTTGTTTAGTTGAAGAGACAGTTTTCATTTATAGAATCTGAATTTTAGAACTATCAGGAAGTTTGAGATTATCTACTCCAATTCCTTCCTTTCCGATGAGTATATTTTTTTATGCCTGTTTTGCTCGCTTCCCATCTCAGCAAGGCTGAAACCCTGCTCTCCAGAAAACAAAAATACAGTTGAAGGTATCGCAGGAATAGGCCCCAGAGCATCTGGCCCAGCTGGTAGCCAGGGAGGTCTGATAAGGCCCTAGGAGGTCCAGATTGACTAATATCATAATTTGACCAGCAAAGTGACTTATTCTTTGCCAATCCCTTTAAGTTCTAGGGATTTGATAAGGTAGAGCTAGAGGGAAAACTATTTCCTTAGATGACTACGAGCAAACAGGATCTCACAGGCTGCAAGTACGAGCCTGTCCTGCGCCTGATTAGGACCCAACCAAGCAGTCTCCGGCTCAAGCAGCAGCAGCTAGTGCTGCGGGCTGGCCTGTGAGCTTGGGCTCTGGGGGCGTTGCCCAGGCCCGGTGTGCTCTAAATCCATTGGGAGAGAAGATGCGGTTTCCCTTCAGTGGGGGGCATTATTACTTCGGACTGCCCGAAGCCTGCTGTGGCAGCCGGTGGATGAGCCGGTCAGGGCTGAAGTTCAAGTGTAGCTACAGGGAGTGCCCACCTGAAAGACCCATAGTTAATATAGTGAATTAAGGTCTGTCGCAATGAGCAGCGAAGAGAACAGTCCATCGGAGTGAGTACAATTCGCAGCAGCTATTGGACAGGCAGCCCAGCCATATATCTGACGAGATTCCAGACAGGGAGATAGTTTTTGCCCTTGCCAAATTCTCTGTGTGTGTCTCTCTTTCTCTCTATCTCTGTCTCTTTCTCCCTCTATCTCTCTCTGTCTCTGACTGTCTCTCTCTGGCTCTTTTTCACACACTCAAAATAGCTAGTGCAAGTATTAGATGAAGAAACCAAAACTCTTCAGAGAGATCAGGTGATGTGCTCAAGATCATACAGCCTGATTTGAATCTAACCTGATGCTTCCAAATCCTGGATTCTTTCTACATTACCACATTCCCTATCTCATCAATCATTACACAACACATCTGAAATACTGGGACACAGGGCAACTAAAGAGACAATTGGAAATGCCTTCTGACAGAACCACTGTAACGCACTGGATAACTCCAAGGAATCTCAACTTTCCAGAGGAGAGAGGTTTTAAATACCCCCTCAGGGCTAGACGAAAAAGTACTGACATAGTGTTCTTTCACCGATACTGGTTCCTACTGGGTGAGTGCGTACAGTTACATCTGTGACCCCGGGCTTAAGTTGCAAGGGTGAAATTCTCTTTAGCCAGCTTTATACAAAGAACTAGGAAAGGGAAGTCGGGTAAGGAGCCTTCTTTATCTCTAAAAGGAAAACTAGAACTGGGAGAAGCTGATTCTTGACAAATACTTCAATAGAAATACCAAGTCTAGGATTTTCTGTGTGTGTGTGTGTGTGTGTGTGTGTGTGTGTGTGTTGTCTCTGTCTCTGTCTCTGTCTCTGTCTCTCTCTATCTGTCTCTCTCTCTCTCTCTCTCTCTCTCTGTCTCTCTCTGTCTCTGTCTCTCTCTTTCTCTGTCTCTCTGTCTCTGTCTCTCTCTCTCTCTCTCTGTCTCTCTGTTTCTGTTTGTCTCTCTGTCTCTGTTTCTCTCTCCCTCTATCCCTCTCTTTCTCTCTCTCCTCTTACACTGTCTCTGTCTATCCCTCTCTCTCTCAAAACTGAACAGGTGAAGAATTTGAACTTTTCAAGTTGATTGGTACTCAAATGGATATGTAATCAACCTGAATCCATGCCTACGCTGCCTGTGTTATTCTTAACCACGAGAGTCCTTCTATAATTTAGCTGTAGAAGCCCCACAAAAGTGATGGAGACCCTCCACTGTTCCTTGACCTTATGAGAATACTAGTGAAACCCTCAGGCTGTCTGACTTTCTTTGTCCCTGTTCTTTGGAGTGCCTCGTTGGTTAGATGCTGTAATCTCACACCCGCCATGCCCTCTCCATTGACTTTTGATGATGCTCATCTTTAGGTCTTTAGAGACTTTGGTATTCTGTGTTTCCCAGCCACACGGCAACACCAGTAAACTACTGGTATTAACTGGGAGGGACTTTGGGTCTATTAAGGAAGGTTTGCAATTTCCTGAAGGCATCCCCTCCTGCCCTTCCCCTCCCGTTTAATTTAAGTGCCTGCCTCCTCCACAGAAGATGTGCCGGTCACTGGTTATATAACTGGCCTTTAAATCAATTTCCTGTTAATGAAGTTGGTCTGTAGTTCAGTAATATGATTTATTTCCACCTCACCTACTATAGAAGAGGCAGAGAGGGACGACAGCGCATCAGAGGCAAACATAGTTTCAAATTATTCTCACGACAGGGTAGACTTTTAATTGGGAAATGGCCAAATATCATGTAGAACTTGAATGTAGAGACATTAATGTGCCATAAAAAGTGACAACTGAAGAACTGAGAGAAGGAAGATTTATAGGAACTGATAAAAAGTGAAGGAAGCAAAATCAGAAAAACTACATATCCGCATGGTGATTAAAGGAAAGAACGGATAGCAACAAAAGGCCAAACAGCATCCAACTATGATGGCCAAGCTTGGCCCCAAGGAAGAAATGAGAAAATGCTCTTCCCCCTCTCCTTGCAACAATGGGGGACTATAAGGAACTGTACA